>NW_006239094.1:521505-535731 GCF_000226075.1 Solanum tuberosum | reverse complement strand
AGAGGGGGGGGGGGGGGGGGGGGGGACTTTATAGGTTTAAAGTATGAGTAACTCATGGCACATGACTTGAATAACATTTATCTTGTCATAATTTATAGTCTTAATTATTCTCAGAACATGATGAAAAAGAAGTTTAGTAATGGCGAGACATCTGAGGAACAATCACATGCTAGTGTTGCTTTTGAAGGAGATGTGTATTCTCAAGTATTGGGAAATAAAAAAAAGTGGTTATGTCCGTGGTTTAGGACTTGGTCCAACCCCTTCACTGTTATGGGGCAGTAAGTCATTCTTACGAAATGTTGTTGTCGATGATTTGTGTCATGAGGATGCACATAAGTTAGAACAAGAGATAAATGAGTTGAAAGAGTTCAACAAAAAACAGGATGAAGAAATGTCTTTGATGAGAAAAAATCAAGAAATGTTAGTTTTAGAATTATCATGGATGAGACAAGCTATGTGAAAATATGGTCCTACTAAATTAACCAGGCCTCAAAACAATGGAAGCACTACTAGACAGGTTATCAGATTCTAAAGTTTTAAATTTGTGTTCTTACAATTTAGCTTTATAAGAAAAAATTCTCATTTAGTGTGTTTATTTTTATTAAATTTATTATGCCAATAGTGACAATGAACAAGCAATATAAGCACTGCTCAAGTTGTTAGTGGCCACAAGTTCTTTCTTCTCACAAGGTACTCACTTTTGCCATCTGTCTGGTTCTTTATTTGGTTATTTTTTTGCAACTATATATTATCTAGAAAATATGTACATTGTAAGTGTACCAAAGAAAGTAAACTCTTTTGCAAATGCATTATTTTGATAGAGATACACAAAAGGAAGCCACGGATGAAAAGAAATAGTAAAAGAATTTAGACAAAATTGTCATGAGCATTATAAGTGGTATACCTGAGGTGAGGCAAGGCTTCTTTGGAGAAGAAAATCCAGAAAAAGATGAGTTGGCTAAGACTACAACCTTGGACATTTTTGCTTTCATTATTGCTTCCTTCTTCTCTTAATAATAAAAGAGTGTGTACAAATAATTGATAATTTCTGTGGACAATATTCATATTTGAGAAATGTGTGGTGACAAGTAGGATTGTCTCTTTCATAAAATTCATAGATATGATGTTGATCAATCCTTTAATTCCATGTGAATGTTTATAGATAAACTAGTTTATGTTTTGGATAATATGTAGAGCTGACCAATTTAAGTGGAACTCAATATGTGTATCTATTGCAGGGTGAATTATACATATATTCCAAAAAACTAATTCCTATATACTGATGCATTTAGTTGTAGTCTTCTTTCTTAGTGTTCAATTTTGTTGGTTATCTCTTTCTGTATAATTCTGTGTCTTTGTCTGATCATGATCCAATCAAGTTCACAGCTAATTTCAATTATTATTTTTTACAGTGGTATTGCCAGGATGATAGAGAAAAATGAAAAACTTTGCATGGATTGTGAAAAAGAATAGTATTGTTTGTCTTGATTTGGAATGTCATCAGCGGATCATCTATGACATTGGTCGTGATCCAAGCTGGCATAGTTTTATCGGGGAAAAAGAAATGATGGTTAAATCTCTTTGTTTGTCGATTGTTGAACAAATTCTCAATTTTTTTGATAACTTGAATGCATTTTTTTGTTTTGATGATTCATACATTTTTTTACTGCTAGAAGACAAGATAGTGGATGTATTGATTGTTCTTTTTCCATATAACTGATGGTGTTTGAGTTTGATAATTTTTCTATTACTATCGTTAAATTAACTCTCTAGTTAAGTATATGAAATAAGGTGAATTCATGGACAACTTAAGTTTCAATAATAATTGCCACTAAAATAGGTCTTCTTTACCGACAATTATTGTATTTTTATCAGTAATAACAAATGCCGCAAAATATGAAAGTTTTACCGGCAATAATATTGCTAGTAAATAAATGTCAAGTGATTAATAATTATCGCTAGAAGTATTTATTTATTGTGGCAATAATATGAGTTTTTACTGGCACTCTTAATAAATGCCGCTAAAGGCTTTAACTACACTGAATGTAATGGCATTAGTTTAATTGCCGCTAAAAGTTTTTGCGGCAATGAATATTGCCACTACAAGAAAAATTAATAGACGGTAAAAATCTCTTTTGGTGTAGTGATAACACAATACTCGCTACATTAAATAACCACCTAACCCCATAATTGCACCCCTAGATCTTGGGGTCCTAGCCACCCATCACAAAAAGCAAAGACATTATTCCTTTAATGAAAGCAGTCATGGGTAACATGAAATTAAGCAATTACAAGCAAACCCACATTGAATTCAACTTCAATTTGTCAATTTCAAGAGTAAAGTTGGAAAATCCCAAAACTAGAGAGTGTTCTTCACAAGATAAAGTTATTTCTCTCACTATCCAATTCTAAACTCACCAAAATATCTCCAAAACAAAGACTTTCTTTTGTCTTTCTCGTTTGGGCTACATATAGTTTCCCAAAATTTGATCCAAAACTCAACACTCTACCCTTTAGGCAACGTTAGTTGGGCTCGCCGAACTCAATCGGCGAGTTGTTATTCATGCTTCAGCTTACCTTCTCTTTCTCTAGGCTTCAGGTGTTTTCCCCTTAGTCGGCGAGCTCGTTTGAGTCTGCCTTTTACATTTGGCATATTGCTGAGTACCACCTTAGTTCACCTTTCTAGCCTTCATTATTTCTCCTTTCACTGTCACTTTCGGTGATGGTTAACAAGGTCTCCCTTCTCATTCGGCGAGTCACCTTTTCTTTTGAAGTTCGTTGACCTTCCACGATAAGCATAAGTATTGTGCACTGTCACTTTTGGCGAGGTCATGCTCACTAGTCGATCCGCCTTTTTTGTTTGGTGATCATCAACATATTGTTTGCACTTCTTTTTGCATTTTTAGTCATTCTTTCAATCATTCATCCTTGCCTTATCTGTTATCCTTCATAGCTGCAAATTATAACAATATCATCAGAATAAGATATATTTAGGCATTGAGGACACTAATTATTGAGCTAAATTAGCCTCAAATGAATGTAAATCTATAACTCATCACTTGCTAACTATTATTTTAAAGTTTATTAAGCTAAATATGATTATGAGTTAATCTATATATGTAATGAACGAGAGTAGTATTAATAACCAAGACAACATAGGTCTACAAGACAATGCTTGAAACTACGTATGCTAACATAGGACTAGGATTTCATCGGTTCGGGTGAATACTACATGATACCCCCAAGGTGTGGTTTATTATGGATTCTTTGCTAGTAAAATATGTTATGAATATCTTATATGCCGGTAAGGCTAAGATGGCTTAGCTAATTGGGATGAAATCATACTCCATGTAACTACATGGTGGATTTATGTCGATTACATTAAGAACCTCCTATAATGAAGTTAATGGTGATAAATGATGAAAACGGTAAGGTCAACCTAAGGATGTTATGAACCTTTCTGATTTTTCACAAGACAAAAGTATAAATTCTTGAGTTGTCTTTTTTACTTCAGTTATGTTTCATATTTTATTCTATCATGTTGCATAAGTACAATTCTATATGTACCTACGTCTTCTTTGTTGATGATGCTTCATATTAAATAATGGAAACTCATATAATCAAAATGATCTAGCATCATATTAGGTTCCATACATTCAACTATTGGTAAGCCCCACTTGCTTTTGGAGCAATGTCATTTATTTTAGCTTTTTTCTAGTTTTACTTATAGGTATGACATGGGACCTTTAGTAGTTGATAATGGATCAGAGTTGATGTTACGGTTTTGCTTGGTAATGTCAAATATTACAGAAAGTTTTTCATATTTGTGGAGTGTAAGGTAACTCCTATCTAAGAACGAGGACTGCTTCATCAAGGTAACTTTTGACTTATGTTGAAAAAAGGCTTTTTGTGTCTTTTATTTTATGTAGTTGGGGTATTGTATTATGAACAAGGGAAAAACATTGACTTCTATTACTTTAAAATAAAGGAGATTATCTCCTAATAAGGGTACAAAAAACTATACATTGTAATACTATACATGGTAAATACAATTAAAAGAAGAGTTTATACTAATATGATGTAATCAACTATATATGGTAGGTAAAGATTGTAATTGATGGTGATTAACATCTCCCTCGAACTAATAGTGGTCAACCAGCAATTTGCCAATAAAGAACTCATGTTGTTTCTTCATTTGAGACATAGAACAATCCGCCAGTTGATCACTAGAAGAAACATGAGGAAAAGAAATATCAATGTCATTAAATTTTTCCTAAACAAAGTGACAATCATTTTTATGTGCTTGATTCAATCTTGAAAACCCTTATTGGAGGTATTATTTACAATACTTTCATTATCACAATATATGGGTGTGGGAGAGGAAAAGGGAATTCCAAAATCAGTCAATAAATGACGCAACAAAATCACTTTACTATAAGTAGTCTACATGACACAATATTCTACTTTAGTCGATGATTTGGACAGTGTTGCTTGTTTCTTTGACTTCTAAAACAGCAAGAATTTTCCAAGAAACACACTATACCTAGTGTCTGAATGATAAGTGTCAAAGAACCCACCATAATCAGCATCCGACAAGGTACACAAGAGAGTAAGTAAGTAACGGTTGTAATGCAGGCCCATTGTTGCGATTGATCGAAGATAACACAAAAGTCAATGACCAACCATAAGATGAAGGCGTCAAGGGTCTGTCACAAACTGACTAAGAATATGGACAACATGAGCAATGTGAGGTCGAGTGATAATTATGTAAACCAAGCTCCCAACAAGATATCGATAAAGGGTCAAGTCTGTAGAGAGGTTCCGCATCAGTTTTAGAGTAATGAGTGTTCGGTTTAATGGGTGTATCAACAATGGTCATATCATTCAAGTGAGACATATCCAAAATTTATTTGGTATACTTTAGTTGGTAGAGAAAGTATCCATCAGCATTGCGAGATATTTCCAGACCAAGAAAGTAAGATGCGTGCCCCAAATCCTTCATTTCAAATGAAGATTGTAACATACCGTTAATCTACAAAATACCTTCCATATCATCCTCAATAATCAAGAGATCATCGACATAGATTAGCACAAAAGTTGTCCCTCATGGTAAGGGACAGATAAACAGAGAATACTCATTATGACTTTATCGATAGCCACCTCGCAGAAGAACAAACATCAACTTAGAAAACCAAGCATGTGGAGCTTGCTTCAAGCCATAAATGGCCTTCTGCATTTTGCATACCCTAGAAGGATAAGTGGAGAAGACAAGAGGAGGCCTAGTATACGCCATCCTGGATAGCTCATCATTAAGAAAGAAATTAGTCCTAATTGTTAAACTGTCACAATAGCCAGGAGGAGGCTTAGTATACTAAGCAAGGAACAAGCTTAGTATACACCATTCATCCGTGAGATGTCCCATTGTCAAACTGCCACAATAGCCAATAATGTATGAACAATAGTCATTTTAGCCATGGGAGAAAAAATGTCATCATAATCGATCCCATATTCTTGATTAGAACCTTGTGCCACCAAGTAAGCTTTATATCAATCCGACGTGCCATTAGAATTTTTCTTCAAAGTCTAGACCCATTTATACCCAACTATTGTTTGATCTGATGGGGTTGTAATTAGATCTCACATCTGATTTTGGGCTAGTGCATCAAGTTCAGTTTGTATATCCAAAGTCCATTCTTTATTGTCAACCGCCTACTTATAAGATCTATGAATTGAAATGTGATCAAATGAGGACAAAAAGGATAATCGAGACGGAGGTTTACAGCTAGAACTAGACCGAGCAATGACTATACTATGTAGTGGTTCAAAAGAGGCAAAAACATGTGAAGAAGAAGGGATACCTACATCTGAAGATGGCAGAGCAGGAGTAGCAACCGAGGGAACTCTCACATTAGGATTAGGCTCATCATCAAAGTAGGGAGAAAATTTAGTTGAGTGGCCAATGACATCTATAGGTTCTTTAGTTGAGTGAAAGAAGAATGAGTCCCCCAAGAGGATAACATTGTGTAAGATCCTCATCCTTTTAGCATTCCAGTCATAACAATGATAGCCTTTTGAGTGTTTGAATATCCCAAAAAATACATTTGGCAGACTTGGCATCAATTATAGCATACAAGAGAATCAATTCGATAAATGGCAAATCACAACGAGATGCAAAGAGTTCGCATATTGTCTATGCAACTTCATTTGACCTCATCGTAGTCGTACATTCATGTTCATTCAATTAAGAGCACTATTCAAGTCATCGGTATTGATCGAGACCGAGATTCAATTTTTTGCGAAAGAACAGCCACATTCAACTCACGAAAGATGGCAAAATTGTGCAAAAAATTCAAAATTTTTCGGAAGGGTCAAAATTATTTTGCAATGAAAACTGAGTGGACCATGAGCTCAAACATCCACAAAAAGCAGTGTAAAAACAATTATAAACAGCACAGCCCAAATATATACAAAACAACAAATATCTTAAACAAGCAAAACAAGGTGGGTCTCACCCCACCACAAATAAGAGCATTTGTCCTCAAATGCAAGTAATGACAGTACCCAGGGTTGAAGAAAGATAAGACATAGAAAGAGGTAAAGAAGAGTCATGTCTATGTAGTCTCTCTATCTGCCGGGGAATTCGATGCATCTCCCTGAAGTAAAATCATGGTCCTCGGAGTATTGTTGTTTTAGTCCTCATTGTTTGCCTTTGGCATGGCCTCTGCAGCAAGATTAGCGGCAATCATCTGATCTATCTCCTGAGCTGCTCCGAAGGCCCGTATTGCATTAACAAAACTTCGACCCCATGAAGGCACATTAGGGTCGATGGGAATTCATCTCTTTGCCCTGGATTCTTGGGTGTATTTCCTTTGTATGGCTAGCTTTGCTTTCTTTTCATCGTTTTTAAATTCTCGTGCTCTTATGTGCCTGGATGGATCATTTCTCCCTGCGACTTTTGGTCTGGCCATTTCTGCAAAGACTTCGAGGATAAGTTAGATGATAATTCAAACAGGAGCAAAAGAGTGTTTCTGAGTGTGGCATCGCTTAGCCAAGATAGTTGGCGAAGTGCTTACCATGTTAGGCTAATCGTTGAAAATGATATGCAAATGATACGAGGGTGCAGATAAAGAGGCGAATAAGGGATCTTTCGACGAGTCGTCGAGTGCATTGTGTGAATTAAACTGACCGCTGAAAGTCACAAATCAGTCAATACATAAAGTGTTCAGTTAAGGGCAGAATGGGGACATTAGGCGAACCGCCGATCAATTCAGCGAGTTTGTTCATCTCGCCGATCAGCCAAACGTGTCAATTTTCAACCCATTTCTTTCAAATTTCACCCCGCAACCCAGATAATGCAATTTAGGCTTAAATAACACAATTACAACGAAACCCCACAGAAGTTTCACATTTTCCCCCACGTAAAAATTCAACTCGAAGCACAGTTGAATGGGATTCTTTCAAATCATGTGAAAGCTACTGAATCATAATCAATAAAACATGCAATCCCAGTAACTCATAGACTCAACAGAGATTTTACACTATCAATCATCATGCAAATGAGTACAAATTGTGATATAATAACTGAGGGGTTTGATTACCAACCTTTGTGTTGAATTAGATTGTACTGACGTGCTAGGCAGCAATGCGATCCAAATCCGCGCACAATTCGACACTTAAAATACTTTAAAATGGCAGGAAGTATAAATCTACAGTGCAGGTGTGAGTTTGATAGGATGAAAAAGTGATAGGAAATGAATGAAATAGAACTTTTTAAACATGTGGCTTGCAAAAATCATCCAGTTTCCGCCAATTCGGCGATGTAAGTCAAGTTCGCCCATTCACTCGGTGAAGCGCTGAACATCTGATCTTTTTGCCGAATGTAATAGGGTTTTCAGTTCAGGTGGTCGTTGCATCAGCGATCTTTGTCGAGATCGCCAATCGAGTTGGCGATGAGCCAAAGGAATTTACACTTCGCCGAGTTTTACAGACCCAATCGTTGAGATGTATTGAATCAAACAGTGGGTAAGATCGGCTTCACTGACCCTTTCGGCGATTTGCCGACAGATTCTATTGCTCGCTAATCTGTACTTTTCATGCACTCTCCACTTTTCCATCTGCACAATCAACACACTATTATTTTATCAAGATAACTAAAACAAGTAAGGGTTTTTGGGTTGCCTCCCAAACAGCGCCTTAGTTAACGTCGTGGCACGATGCAAGTCAACCTTCAGACCTCACTCTTGGGGTTAGCCATAGTATCACTAGGAAAAACCCCTTGCTGTCTTAGGTTAAGATGAGAAGAGATATGACCCATTTGGGTCTCCAACTGCTTGATTGAAACTAAATGAGAGGTGACAGTCTGGTTAAGGGTGGACACATCTTTTTTAATGCCTTTTAGCATTTTGTCTAACCCTTCAACTTTGTTTAGGATACGCGAAAGCATATCCTCGGACCTACCACCTTCCGAATCCTTGGGCTTTTGTCGCTCGTGGGGAGGCACATATATATCCTTCTCCCCATCCTTCCTATTTGGATTTCGATCCCTCCATTAACAATCTCGGTCTTTCCATCCTTCGTCTCTAGCCCAATCTTGGCTACCACCCTACCTCGGGTAGTTTAAACAATAACCATTGCCTTGGTTTGCAAGAAAATTTACCTCCTCGCTATACAGAGCTTCAAATTTCATCTCTTCAGGATTCGTGCTCCCAACCCCCACAGCACTGACACCATGGGTACCAGCCCCCATGACATTCTTAGATAGAATATCAAGTTGTGTCATGATCTTAGCCATGTTTTGGTCTCTCTCATTGTCCTTTTCAATCTGCTCTTTAGATAGCTGGAAGGTGACAGGGGAGACCTGGTCCTCACGAGGGTACCACGCTCTGTTGATGGTTGTCATGCCATCTAGAAGTTGGGCTGCTACTGAGTACGGCTGTTGCATTAAACCTCCGGGTGAGAGTAGGTCAGCGACACCCTTGTTTATCGAGTCTAGACTCCGGTAGAAGTATTGAAGGAGCACGTTATCAGGAAGGCCATGGGTTGGGCATTGTAGCACCAATTTTTTAAATCGAACCCAAGTTTCGTGCAGAGGCTCTCCATTCAGACGCTTGAAGCTTTGGATGTTGTACCGAATAGTCATCATCTTCGAGGGAGGGAAAAATCACACACCAAATGCGGTGACCAGCTCCTCCCATGAAGTGATCGAGTTTCGTGGTAATTCAACTAACCACTTGCAAGCTTCCCCCATCAGAGAAAATGGGAATAATAGCAGCCTGACTGACTCTTGAGAGATGTTCTTGAAAGAGAATGTCCCACATACATCCAGGAAGTTTCGAAGATGTTTATGGGGATCCTCATGAGCCAATCCACTGAAAAGTCCTTTTAGTTGCAAGAGTTGCAACATAGTGCTCGTTATATGGAACACTGCATTCCCCTCGGCTGGGGGTAAGAGGATGGCTCTAACACCTCCCATGAGATAGGGGTCATTGACATTTGTCTCTTGGCCATCGTTGAGGTTACCGATGTCATCTTGGTGGCCCACCTGGCTACCATTACTGCCGTTAACACTCATGCTTTCTGAAATGTTTACATAATCAAAACAAGACTAAAAGTTAAATTAGTAAAACTACACTAAAAAGAACAAAAATTCTACTAATCTAAAATTCCTCAAGTAACACCATTCCCCGGCTGTGACGCCACTTTGATGCTTATCGTGACCAACGACACTAACCTACGGTACTAGTGTCTACGATCGTCGATAATATAGTAACCCAACTAAAGGTTGGCGTCGTGTCCCAAAGGAGTGGTTTTGAGAATTAATAAAAAAATAAAATTTAGTTCTAATTAGTCGTAGCTAAAGATATTAACAATTAAAAACATTGTAAATCAAAGGGAGGGTGACACAAAAGTGTCAAATATCAATTGTGGGTTTTGTCACAAGTAGTAAAAACAATAAAACTAACAAGAAAATCAAGTATGAGGGAAAGTTCTTGGTGTGTGACCGCAATACAAGTTGAGAGAAATCGTTAGGTACATGCTTTCGATAGGATATTTGCAAGATAATAGTGACTAGGCTAAGCTTTAGATGGAAATAAGTTCCCTCTTGGGGAACTTACACCGTTTCAAATGGGTTCCTCTCGGACACCCACTTTCCGCATGAAGACCAGCCTATGCCTTACCCCAATCACTCTCTCGAGCTGAGTGTTATGATCTGGGACTAGGGTTCACCCTCTCGGGATGAACCTCATGTTGACCCACTCCTTAGGCCATTATTCTAGTGGTCTTGGTTTCGCGACCTCCCTCTCAGGCAAGCCGAAAACACATGGGTGGTTTTGTATTTGCAACTACAAAACCATTAAATTAAACCACAACAACTAGGTTAGATCACCATTAAAATACATCTAACCTATCAGCAAGCAAGACCCAACAACAATATCAACACATATTTGCTAAATCACACCCCAAGAATGGGGGTTTTTAGCCACACATCAAGAAATAACAAAATACACCTAAAATGATACTAAAAATCAAAATGGGTATAACGAATTAAACCTTGATTTAATCAAAGGAAGAAGAATGGAGAAGACCCACTTCAACTTGGGGAATATGAAATCCTTCTTTCTTCAAGTCTCCCAAAATCCCCTCTCCAAACTTGAGAAGAAAAATATCCAAAAAGTACTATTCTATTCTGGAAATTAAAATAAATGTTTGACTCTCTAAAAATTAATATTAAGTTTAGTATTTATAGACTTCAGAAAATAGTGTTGGCGGATCTTTCGGCGAGGTTAGTCAATGTCGCCGAATGACTCGGTGACTCACCCTTCTTCTGTTTCACCATCGTTTCGTGCTTGCCTTCAGCATTTCATGTTATGGGCCATTGGGCGATATAGTACTTCTTCATGGAAAGATTCGGCAAAGCGCCGACTGCTTCTTTCATCACCTTTTTTATACTTCTCATTCAGGGCTTCACGTACTGGAACAAAGGGCGGAGTGAATCCCTTCGGCGAATCGCCAAGTGTGCTTGGTGATGCTCAAGCTTCAGCTTCTTCGTTCTTTTCAGCCTCTTTGTTCCTTTTTGCGCCTAAGTGTCCATGCTTTCAATAAAACTTCAAACACCTGAAACTTGAGAGTTTTCATCAGACATTGAGACAAAATAAGCATTCGAGGATATTATTATTATCAAAATAAAGCCCTAAATGAGTCCAACTTGTGGACTCATCAATGACAGGTCGCTACCCACCGTTCATCGAGGACTCGCCTAACTACACCATGGCTGACTCCGAGGATGAAGAATAGTTGTTAACTTGTGTCGTGCCACGACATTAACTAAATCATTGTTTAGGAGGCAACCCAAAACCATTTATTGCTTTATTTTTCTTTGATAAAATAATGTTGTGTTGATTGTGCAGATGGAAGTGTGAAGAGTGAACGAAAAGTGTAGATTGGCGAGCAACAGATCCAATCAGCGAATCGCTGAACGGTTCAGCGACTCAGAACTAGACCAATGTTAGACTCAAGAACATCTTACATTGGAGTCTATAAAACTCGGTGAGCACATGAAATTATTGGCAATCTCGACAGAGACCGTTGTTTCTCTCCCATAAAACATGGAGGTTCTATAAACTTCAGTGATGTAAATAACTACTTGGCATTACGTCGAAAAGATCGGTGATCCGGACTAATGTCGCCGAATGGGCAAAAATTGGACAGTTTTGCAAGGTAAAGGTTTAAAAGTTTCAAATTCATTCACTTTCCCTCACTTTTTGTCTTCCCAAACTCACACCCGCACGCTAGCTCCTATATTTTTGCATTTATAGAGTATTTTTAGTTGTTGGATTGTGCTCGAACTTGGATTACATTGCCGCTTAGTATTTCCATCCTCTCCTTAGCGACACAAAAGGTTAGTTCTCTATGCCCCAAGTTTAATTTATCATAAACTATACTCATTTTAAATAGCATGATCTGGTTAAAGTGTTCTATTCCTCCCTGAGAGGATTAGATTTTTTACATGCATGATTTAATTTGATATCCTTGCTCGGGTAGTTGTGACTGTTGAATTCCCGTAATTGCATGCCTTAAATTGGATTAAAATTTGAGGGGTTGTGTTTGGGTGTTATGGGTCCTACCTTAATTGTGTTAGTGCATGCTTTGATTTTGTTTTCGAGGGTTGCGGGGAAGATTTTGAGAAGTTGGGTCAAAAGTAGGCATGTTGGGTCATTCGGCGAGCTATGATGAGCTCACCGAACTATTATGTGGTTCGCCTAATTACCCTATCTCACCCTTATTATCATGCTTTATTTGTTGTGGCGTTTGTAACATTCGGCAAAAAGTATGAGGTCGCCAAGAGCACTTGGCGACTCACCAAAAGTCATCTTATTCGCCCTTTGTCTGCACCCCTAACTCATTTTGCACTGTGACCTTCGACGGATTGTCTGTGGCTCGCCGAATGTATTCGGCGGCACGCCAAATGGACTATCTAGTCTTTCTACAACTGAATGTCTCTGTTTTGGTTGTCAAATATGTTCTAACATTATCTCAAGACTTTGCAGACATGGCCAAACCAAAAGTTGCAGGAAGTAACATGCCACCCAGACACATAAGAGCACAAAAGTTCAGAAGAACTGCAAGGAGCAAGAACAAGACAGCCAGTTCAAAGAGGAAGATGTCCATCGACCCTAATGTCCCTTTGTGGGATCGAGGGTTCACCAATGCGATACACGCCTTTGTGGCAGCTCACGAGTTGGACAATATGATCAAGGCTAATATCGCTGCAGAAGATGAAGCAGAGCGAAAAGAAAAAGAGAACCAGAAGGAGAATGACAACACTCCAGGCACTGATGCTCAGGTAGATGATGCGACTTCTTAGTCAGGATCCCTTCTTTACCTCCCTCTCCATCCTTCTTTAATTTACATTCTGGATATTTTGTTATATGCATTTGAGGACAAATGTTTTTATTTGTGGTGGGGTGAAGCCCACACCTTTTGTATGCTACTTTTGTTTGTGTTTCGTGTATATATTTGGGTTGTTCTGTTTAAAATTGTGTTAATACTATTTTTATGTGGATGTTTATGTGTATGGTACAAGACGGCGATGAACTACACCTAAATGACCATACCTTTGCACTCTGCCCCATTACAAGCCTTGAAAAGACCTTTTTGATCTTGAGTGAGCTGAAACAAATGGTGATTGGAAAATACAGGCAAACCTATGGGTTAAAGAATGCATTGTGTTCATCTTTATGAGTGTGAGCGTTGTATCTAATTCCGAAGCGTTAAACTGCAAACCATTGTGTGAATATGGAATCATTCCTTGTGTGAGGGCATTTGAACACTTTGGTTCTGTATTATTCATTTATTTTATTAAATGTTTTAAAGACTTAAGTGCCTATTTTATGGCGAGTTAAATATATTATTTTTATTCTAAGTTGTTCATTTGAGTTAATGTTTTGAAAAGTTGAGTTCATTGAATTTTATTCAGGTTTAAGCTTTTGCATGCTTAAGTTAGTCTTCCACTTGTAATCAGCCAGGATGAGAGTTCGCTTGGGGACCAACAATGGTTCTTAAGTGCCGACCATGTCCAGGGTGTAGACTCTGGTCGTGACAAGTAAATTGAGTCTTGCTGTATGGATTCATGATTGAGTCTTGTGTAGCACTGTTCGAGACACCCTTTTTGAATGACTGAACTTCAGTTTGCTTGAGAATAAGCTAAAGTTTAAGTTCGGGGTGTTGATGAGTCCACAAATTGGACTCATTTAGGGCTATATTTTTATAGAAATTGTGTCCTCAAATGCTTATTTTATCTCAATATCTGATGAAAATACTTAAG
Source organism: Solanum tuberosum (assembly GCF_000226075.1). Classification (NCBI taxonomy): domain Eukaryota; kingdom Viridiplantae; phylum Streptophyta; class Magnoliopsida; order Solanales; family Solanaceae; genus Solanum; species Solanum tuberosum. The sequence goes on along the minus strand of NW_006239094.1, from coordinate 521,906 downwards.
TTTCAGGTATTTAAAGGAAAGCATAGACACTACGTCGCAAAAATAACGAAAAGGCTGAAAAAACGAAGAAATGAAGGCCTGAGGATCGCCGAGTCCACTTGGCAAGTCGCCGAAAGGTCTTACTTCGCCTTTTGTTCCAGTGTGCTGAACCCTGAAGGAAAGGATCAAGTCAGCGGAAAAAGGGAATAGTCGGCGTATCGCTGAGAAATTTCGTGAAGCATTACCATGTCGCCCAATGACCCAAAGCACGACGATGCTGAAGGATGGTGCAAGACGGCGATGAACTACACCAAAAGGCGAATTGCCGAGTTGATCGGCGATTCCAACTAACGACATCGAATGATCCGCTGCAGCGCAAATCAGTGAAAACTATAAATACTAGTTAGAGTTGTAGTTTTAAG
>NW_006239094.1:521077-521228 GCF_000226075.1 Solanum tuberosum | reverse complement strand
CCCCAATTCTTGGGGTGTGATTTAGCGAATATGGGTTAAGATAATTGTTGAGTCTTGCATGCTAATCGTAGTTTAATTGTGATATCGCTTAGTAGTTGTGGATGAATTTAATGAATTTGTAGTTGCAAATACAAGTTTATTTATGTGTTTT
>NW_006239094.1:520536-520661 GCF_000226075.1 Solanum tuberosum | reverse complement strand
ATGATCGTAGACACTTGCATCGGAAGTTGTGTCTTGATTACGCAAACATCAAAATCAACTATTGTACACACCATTTTGATGTTTGCATAATCAAGACACAACTTCTGATGCAAGTGTCTACGATC
>NW_006239094.1:518303-519645 GCF_000226075.1 Solanum tuberosum | reverse complement strand
CACTTAAAACTACAACTCTAACTAGTATTTATAGTTTTCAGTGATTTTTGCTGCAGCGGATCATTCGGCGTCGTTAGTCGAAATCGCCGATCAACTCGGCGATTTGCCTTTTGGTGTAGTTCATCGCCGTCTTTCACCATCCTTCAACATCGTCATGCTTTGGGTCATTGGGAGAAATGGTACTGCTTCGCGGAACTTCTCGGTGATACGATGACTGCTCCCTTTTTCTGTTGACTTGATCTTTTCTTTCATGGCTCAGCACACTGGAACAAAAGGCAAAGTAAGACCCTTAGGCGACTCACCAAGTGGACTCGGTGATCTTCAGGCCTTCATTTCTCTGTTCTTTTCAGCCTTTTTGTTCCTTTTTGCGATGTAATGTCTATGCTTTCCTTCAAATTTCAAATACCTGAAACTTAAGTGTTTTCATCAGATATTGAGATAAAATAAGAATTTGAGGACACAATTTCTATTAAAATATAGCCCTAAATGAGTCCAATTTGTGGATTTATCAACACCTCCAACTTAAACTTTTTCTTATCCTCAAGCAAACTCAAGTTCAGTCGTTCAAAAAGGGTGTCTCGAACAGCGCTACACAAGACTCAATCATGAATGCACACAACAAGACTCAATTTACTTATGCAAAAATCAAATGTGCACTCAAAGATTCAAGTTATGACTCATCAATATCAAAGAACCTCATGCTCACAATACTTGCTTCAAATGCAAGTTCAAGCTCAACCAAAGTGTTCAAATTCCCTCACACAAGGAATGATTCCATATTCACACAATGGTTTGCAGTTTAACGCTTCGGAATCAGATACAACGCTTACACTCACAAAGATGAACACAATGCATGCTTTCTCCCATAGGTTTGCCTGTATTTTCCAATCAACATTTGTTTCAACTCACTCAAGATCAAAAAGGTCTTTTCAAGGCTTGTAATGGGGCTAAGTACAAAGGTATGGTCATTTAGGCTCAGTGACTTTTATCCTCATGAAATGTGGTGTTCACAACACCTCTTTTCCTTTTCCTTCATCATTCACTTTAGTGCTCATAAGTCATCCTATTATTCACTTTCCATGGATTGTTTGGGAACCCTATCTCTTGTGTACTTTATTCCACAACTTTCTTTTTCATTCTTTTTCTTTTTATTTCTCTTTTTTTTTATATGGAGGGGTTCCATCTTCCTTAAAACCATGGGTAAGATAAGACTTTCCTTGCACTTCTTGATTTTCCCTTCTCTTTTCACCACACCCCCAACTTAAGATTTTGGCCTAAGTTGGTTATTCAAACAAACCACATCTCATGAGGATTAAGGGTGAATGGATAAAGAAAGGTCACA
>NW_006239094.1:507320-518251 GCF_000226075.1 Solanum tuberosum | reverse complement strand
GGTAGGTCACAAAAGAGGTATATGTCAAATAGGCTCACACTCTTAGAAGTTGCCTAAGATCATATCAAGATCATCACTTAGTTGACCGGACCAACGGGGCAAATTCTAGGATCTATCATGCATGTTTCAAAGTAAGCTCATCACACTAGGCATTGACACTACAGTCAAACAAGACTCCACACTTTCGCTAGTGTGCAATGATCATCACAAGAGAATCAATTTGATAAATGGATAATCACAAAGACTTCGCAAAGATTGCACATCCACTATGCAAACTCCTAGAGAAGGAAGTGAAGTTCTATTGTGATAATGCTTGTATGGCCGCATTTAAGTGTTTGAAAGAAAAATTAGTATCCACCCCGATTATCGTCAGTCCTGATTTGTCCAAATCTTTCGAAGTAATGTATGATGCTAGTGGTATGGCATTGGGAGTAGTGTTGGGGCAAAAGCGCAACAAACTATTTTACCCAATTTATTACGCAAGCAAAACTCTGAATAGTGCCCAGTAAAATTAAACGGTCACTGAACAAGAGTTTCTCGCAGTGGTCTATGCATTTGAAAAGTTACGGGCATACTTGCTAGGCACCAAAGTAATTGTACACACTAATCATGTTACACTCCGCTACTTGATGGCGAAGAAAGATGCAAAACCAAGATTGATAAGGTGGGTGCTACTTGATTACGCAAACATCAACGACTTTAGAATAATGAAAGAAGTGGAGTTTCCTAAGCATCTTATAGCCTCTCATTCATAAATATGGAGTGTTTCACACTCATGAACAAGATTCTACTCGACGTAGCTTATGAGACTTTCCTAGGACCTTTCTAAACATTGTGCTCTTATTACTAAGTTTGTTATGACCCAAGGTAGACCCGTGTAACATGGCGTATAAGACCCCGAGAGACCCCATACAAGCCACTTAGAATACATAGACAATATAATAGAAATCAAGAGATTTCAAAGATCATTTCAAAGCATATAGTTTTATAAAGTGAAGCGGCAAACTAACAATGTCTCAAAGCCATCTAGTACATAAGAGTAATCGGGACGTAACCCATACATAAAGTTTAAAATTCAAATGAAATGACATAATTAAATAAAGGCTTGGTCCTCGGAACATAAGGACTCACCAATCTTCAAACTTCTACTAAATAATCCTAGCCACGGAAGTGCGAGTCTGGAGCATCGGACCCTACATTTGGGAGAATGTAGGCAAGAGTATGCGTTAGTACAAAATTGTACCAAGTATGAAAGCAATGCATAAAGTGTAAAAAATATGATAAAGGGGATTTTTCGTAACATGCAATGACCAAGCTAAAATATGATATAAAAGAGTTAGAAAATATAAGTCATAAAACATGGTCAATTCAAGTAGACATTATCTTAAAACACATGTGAGATACTTCTTGAAGTAACCTTGATTCATTAATCTGGGAGAATTACCTTTAACCGACATGTAAGACCATATGAGCTATCAACATAGAATTCGGTGTCTACCCCACACCGAAAAGAGGTGTTCTCACTTGCCAAGGTATGAACCATGAACTTCTAGCTTACATGGATCCACTAGCTAATATCTATCTAGAAAAATCCAATGTTGGTACATAGTTTATGGGACATGGGTAATCACCACTTGTCCACTCGGTGTTAAGCATAACTCCCATGGAATATTCATTATTCTTAACTTTTCTTAACAATCATGAGACATGGGTAATTTCCACTTATCTTAGTATTGGAGGACATGGGTAATCGTCGCTTGCCTCATTCTTAGAATAGCTCCTTAACTTTGATTCATTTTAGATGAGAAAACTTTTCAACCCTAGAATCCTGTATGTGAGAAAACCTTTCACAACACAACAACAACAACAACATTGATACTTCACTCTCAAAGCATCCTTAAGACAATTACATCAATTTCATAAGAGCATGGCATCATTTCATAAAATCATCTTTCATAGTTCAAAATTCACTTTCAATCATCATAATCAAGAAAGCATGGGTTAAACATGGTTTCATGGGGACTCATAATAAAATCATGAAATTTTATCAATTCGTGCATAATACCTCATAAAACAATCAATATTGAAAGGAACCCATGACATAGAAGAAAATCCTAATTCAATTGGGAATTTCTAACTTTATAAATTGGAGAATTTTTTAACTCCATGGATAAAAGAGCTTCATGTATGATAACTATCATACCTTAATGCCAAAATCTTTACTTCAATGGTGGAATTGGAGACTTGACTTGAAACCCCTAGCTTTCTTCTTCTTCTAGAGAGAAATATTAAAGAGAAAGACTTGTTCTTCATTTAGGAATTTGAGAGAATGATTTCAACTAGGGAAATTTGGGGGTAAAAATACTTATATAGGGCTTTAGGTTAAGGGTAAAATGACATAGTATTAGGCTAGAATAATTAGGAAAAGACCCAAAAGCCCTAGAGGAAAATAATTGTCGACCTTACTCACGCCCCAGCCCACGGACCGTCCTGGTTGGTCGTGGTTGAGATCAGAGACCACTATTTGTGGACCCCCAATGATGGCCCACACCTACGGCATGTGGGTCCATCGATGGACCGTGGACCACGGCCATAAGACCCAACTCTTGGCCTAAAAATCTTCCTAAGTCTGGGACTCACCTATGAGTCCTATCTACAACCCATGCATTGAATGACAGACCATCGATGACCCATCACATAGTGCTGGAACTAATCATTTTTCTGAAATTCTAACTCGTCAACCACGCCACCACCAACGGACCGTCATCCCACCTACGGGTCGTGGGTGGTGTCATCTGTGCTGGCACCAGGTTTGTGAAAAACTAAAATTTTCTCCCTTTTAAATCTGAGGTGTTACAGTCTTCTGCTGAGAATTTTCCTTTTTAGAGTGATAAATATTTTATCTTGTGAATAACATCTTTAGTTTTGGGGTTTTCAACTTAGCTCTTAAAATTAACAATTGGAAGTTGAAATCAAAGTGGGTGTTGCATATAATTGCTTGATTTCATATCACATATGGCTGCTATCATAATAGGTATAATTTCTTTACATTTTGTGATGGGTGGCTAAAACCCCAAATCTAGGGGTGCAATTATGGGGTTAGGTGTTGATTTAATGTAGTAGGTATTGTATTTTTCTCTATTGTATTCATTTTCATCCATGGATTTGGACTAATTAGCATGGATTTAACTTATGGGTTAAGGTTGCAAACTGAATCTTACTTTCGATCTCTGATTGATGCTCGAAAGATATTGATTGGAGTGGGTAATTAGTTTGATACATGCAATTTAGGTTTCATGTCTATAGTTTGCTTGAAAAAAGAGAGTATGGGTCGGATTTATTTGCCCTAATTTTACTCGAAAGAGGAATAACGTAAGATAATGGGTTGTTTAGTTATGTACATAGATGAAACTGAAAGGAGATTCTATGAACTGATGTTATGAGATCGGAAGAAGAATAGCTTCATTGAAGATGAATCAGCTTATCCATGAATGTTTATCATTATTGAGCAACACAATTACCCTTATGTGACATCGATTTCCAATCCCCGCACCACTAGATTATTTGTTAATTACTTGAATTTTTGAAGTTTTAGTTTAATTGTGACTCTTGATACAAAAACCATTTTCATAAAGTTGGTGGAATCATCGTTCTTAACTGCTGCAAATGAATTGATTTACATTCTCAATTTTTTGATATAATTCCTTGCGCTATATCACTCTTTGTGTGACTCGACCCCGACTCTTAGTAGGGTATTTTTATTGACAATGACTGCTTACTCTTTAGATTTTTTTATAGAGTAGTTTGAGCATTATCGGTGGTGGATGTCTTAGTTGACTATCAATGAGAACTGTTGTTCATATTGAAGATTATAAGAAAGAGTTAGTTCGTGATGTTCATAAATTGGCCCGATTGGGAGTTCGCTTGGTTGATTCCAATAAAGATGGAGTCATTTAACAAAATGGTTTCGAATGTCTCTTATATGGGATGTGAAACTAAGAAAGATCATGATTCAATTATGGTTGAGTTAAAGAAGTCAATTTCTAAAAAAGTCATTGAGGCTTTCTCTCTAGGAGAGATAGAGTCCTTCGATATCAAGGTCGATTATGTGTTCCTAATGTTGGTGAATTGAGAAATCATATTCTAATAGAAGCTCATAGTTCTCGATATTGTATTCACCTGGGAGCCACCAAGATGTACCATGATTTGCGGGAATCTATTGGTGGAATGGGATGAAGAAAGATATTATGGAATTTTTGGCTAAGTGTCTGGATTGTCAACAAGTGAAATTTGGGCATCTGAAGCTGGAGGTTTGGCTCAAAACATTAGTATTCCTACATGGAAGTGGCAAGATTTGAATATGTACTTTATTACAAGTTTACCCCGCACTCGTTGGCAGTTTGACTCAATTTGGGTTATTGTGGACAGAATGATGAAATCGACTCATTTTCTTCCCGTTAATAGTTCATTATCAGCGATGGAATATGCTAAGATTTATATTCGGGAAATGGTAAGATTACATGGAGTTCCCTTGTCCATTATCTCTGTTCGTGGTACTCAATTTTTGTCTTAGTTTTGGAAGTCATTTGAGAAAGGTCTTGGTATGCAAGTGAAACTTAACACAGCTTTCCACCCTCAAACTGATGGACAAGTCAAGCGTACCATTCAAACTTTAGAAGATATGTTAAGAGCTTGTGTAATTGATGTCAAGGGTAATTGGGATGATCATTTTTGTTTGATTGAATTTGCTTATAATAATAGTTATCATTCTAGCATTGGAATGTCACCATTTGAGGCTCTTTATAGTATGAGGTGTAGGTCTCCTATTGGTTGATTTGAATTTGGTGAGGTCACTTTGATAGGGCTTGAGTTGGTGCATGAGGCAATGAAAAAAGTTTCGCTTATTCGTCAAAGGTTGAAAATGGCTCAAATTTGGCAAAAGTTTTATGCCAATGTTAGAAGAAGAGAACTTGAATTTAATGTTGATGATTGGGTCTACTTGAAGAATTCACCCATGAATGGTGTAATGAGATTTGGATAGAAAATAAATCTTAGTCCCCTCTATGTGGGCTCATATCATATTCTGAGGCGTATTGGCAAAGTTGTTTATGAACTTGAGTTACCTAATGATTTAGCATCGGTACATCCGGTGTTCCATGTCTTTTTTTTGAATAAATGTGTTGTAGATCCGACATCCATTGTACCCTTGAAAGTTTTGGGAGTTAAAGAAATTTTTTCTTATGTGGAGGTTCCGGTTGAGATTTTAAACCGACAAGTACAGAAGTTGAGAAAAAAGAAGTTGCTTATGTGAATGTTCTTCGGAGGAATCAATTAGTTGATCCCGGTATCCTTATCTATTTCCCTCCACTCCTACTCTAGCTTGAGGTGTTAGCTCCTCATAGTTCATTCTTTCGGATTCATGTGTTTTAGTCATTCTCATGTTTTCATATGCATGCATGTTCATGAAAAACTTGATTTTTGAAGTTATGACTTAGCTTGGAGTGATTCTCCATATTCATGTGCACTATGATGAGATTTGCATTTATGTTGGGTTGTTAGTTTCTCTCCTACTCTATTCATGTAGCTTGAGTCCCATTCGAGGATGAATGTTCCCAATGGGGAGATATTGTAACACCTCAAAAATTGGAAAGTCAAGTTGGAAAGGAAAAGTTCAGATTTTGGCACTGTGGCAGTGACTACGAGTCCTACCTACGGAACGTGGAAAGTTCTACGGGCCGTAGAAGAGAAGTCGTAGAGTTGAGTTGTGTTTTTGGAAAAAATCAAGTTTTTGAAGTTTGACCTATGGGTAGTCAGGACAAGCCGTAGGAAGTTTGACGGATCATAGGACTAATCTGTAGGGTTGATTCAAAGAAATTGATTGATACCTCAGTCTATGAGAAAGGTTTGATAAGTCGTAGTTAGTTTTATGGGTCGTAGGGTAGTCACGTAGAACTGATCTTGACTTAGTAAAATTTTGGACTTGAACTTATGATTTATGGATGGGGTCTACAAACATTAGGAATTTAGACGGACCGTAGAAAGGTCTTGTGGAAAGTAAGGTGAATTTTGGGTTTCTAAGTTGGTTCTACGGTTGACAAGTACGGGACATAAAAAGTTCTACGGATGATAGGCCCAATCCGTAGTGTTGTTCAACAGTTGTTTCATAAGGGTATTTGGATCTTTTCAAAGAATTCTAGAACTAGTGGTAGGTGGTCCCGTGGAGCTTTCAAAGATAGTTTAGCCTATACTATGTCATTTTGACCCTAATTCAAAGTCTTATAACTATACTTTTATTCCTAAATCTACCCAAACCCTCTAATTATCTCAAATCCTCAAATCTCATCCAAGTTCATCCCCTCCAAATCCTCTCAAGCTTCAAGAGAAAAATCTAGGGTTCAGGCTTCAATTCTCTGTGTTCCTCCATTGCTTTTGGGATTTGATCATCAAGGTATGTGGAAATTCATCAATGGGTTCAATTCACCCATTGAGTCCCAAAAGATCTCAATTCTCTAAATTCAATTTCACTTAAATGGCTTAGGATTTCATGTGATCTTCATTGGTCTTAGTTGATGTTAATTGTTCAATATCAATCTTCATATGCATGTTTTGATTAAATTACATGATTTCCTGATGATTTTTATAAGGCTCATGCATTATTCATGATTTGACTATGAATTTACGAAGATATGAGTTTATGAAGAAAGCGATGAACTTAATAAGATTTATGAAAGACATGCATGACCTACGATTTAAAGGATGTTTATGATCTAAGGTTGCTTTTAAAGTAAGCATCAATAAAATTGTGAAAGGATTTTCTCACATATTAAAGAATCCTGATTGGTGAAAGGATTTGTCAAAATGCATGATTCGTGATTTAATGAGCTACTCTATGATGATTTAAGCTTGGATTGGTAACTTAATTGTGTTTTTCCATGAATGATGTTATGTTTATAAAAATGACTATTCGGTTGGAATTTAACTTAGCACCAAGAGATCTTCGAGGTGGAGGCTCAAATAGGGTAGTCACTAGTAGCAACCTCTAGTTCCAAACTACGTGCCCCCGTAGGATTGTCTTAAATATCTTAGCTAGTGGATACACAAATAGCATATAATATTATATGGAGTTTTACCTTGGCAAGTAGACTATCCCTTCTCGATATGGGAGTTACATTGGATTCCATGTTATAGCTCGCATGGTCTATTGTCGGTTAAAGCGAATATCCCACAAAATGAACTAAGTTGATTTCAAGGTTTTATGAAGATTTCAATATAATTTAAAGAGGCATTGACCATTTTCATGATTTATGATTCTTCTTTAAAGGTTTTACTATGTTTTAGTTTGGTCATTCATATCATATATTCCTTTATGTCCTCTTACGATCATGTTTTATGCTTAATTGCATATCCCTCATACTTAGTATATTTTATATACTAATGCATATTTGTGCCTACATTGTCTCTAAATGTTAGGTCTGGCGCTTCTCCTCCTCCCGTTCATGGATAGTGATCGAGTGCTTGATTATTGAAGATTTTGTGAGTCTTCATGTTCCGAGGATCATGTCACCTTTACTTTGTTTTCTTAGGTCTTTAGTTCTTGGATGTTGTATGGTGTATGGGTTACATCCCGACCACTTCTTAGATGTATTATATTGGTTTGTCAAGATTATGTGTAGACTTCCGCTTTAATGCCAAACTCTGTCATTATATGAGATTTTCTACTTTTATCTATTATGTTGTGTTGTATGTATGTCAAGTGGCTTGTGTAGTGCCTTTCGGAGTCTTATATGTCATGTCACGTCTAGGGTGTACTCTGGGTCGTGACATATATGTGTAGTATTGTTGTTTGTTTTGTTCTTACATGATCACATTGTCATGTAGATTTTCAATCAGTCTCTTACAGAGGTTATGTTATATCTTATAAAGAAACTTGGTTCTAAGCAAGTACATGTGTTATTGCATGAGAGGTGAACTACAGAAACATGATCGAAAGAGTTTGGTTAATGCAAGTGAGGGTGGACAAGTCCTTAGGTGCTAATGATAAAGTGCTAGCACAAATGGGTAGGAAGTTGTTCAAGGAAAAACAAAGATTTAAGCACGGGGTGGGGATCTTGGGCGTATTTGTATGCTCATTTACGATATTTTGACCTCATGTATCTTTAGTTTTATGAGCATTCTTTACTCTATTGGTTGTTTTTTGATGAGTAATGTGATAATTGTGCACTAAGACATGTGATTTGCAGGGAATTGATGTAATAATCAAGTAAATAGAAACTGAAGCAAGGATAGAAATCTTGTAAACAACTCAGAGGAGTGCGCGAAAGAGAATGATCAAGAGAAATTTGGGCCTGGGGCACCAGTAGTTTAAGGCCTAGAGCGACGCGCCAGGCCTGGATTTCTCTTGATCATTCTTGATTTAGTATTTTTACACTAGGCCACCATTAAAATAAATACATTGTCTACTTTTGAATTCGACAGAAGAATAGAGAGATAGAATGGGGAATACAAGGAGTACGATTTTTTCTTGCATATCACTTGAATTGACTTGTGTTTAGTATTGACACCCACTAAACACCATGCTTGGTTATGAAACAGGATGAAAACTAAATGCCTAACAGTTGATTATGTCTGCTAAACAATGTAGTTAGATGTTCAACTGGGGTAGGTGATTAGAGGTCGAGAGATCATGATCATAATATCAACTCTGTAAATCAATAATTTGATAACCATCTGAAATCCGAGAAAGATTTGTGAAGCATGAATGCCTAGTTAAACTGCAGCCCTAGAATGGTCCTTATCATTGTAAGTTAATCTTATTATTTCATTCTTGCATTCTTAGTACTCATATATAAGTTAAACTATTTTGGCACGCTTGTAAGCATAATTAAACTAGTCTAATTTTATAAAATAGTTAATTGACAAGCCTTTTGGGTTCGATAATCTGGCTATTTTAGAGCCACTATATTACTTGTGTGACAACGTACACTTGCGTGTGCATTTGGAGAAACACCTGCCAAAGTTGGAAAAGGGTTAGGAGGAAGCAAAGGTTGTCAAGTCACCAAACATGTGATGAGTGGCACACAAATCTATAATCCAAGGAGTAGTCAACTTAGGCTTATCAAAATATGCAGCATGAAGACCTTTGATAAGTTGTTGCATGAGCTCAACATGTATAGAAGATGAGGAACCATCAGGGTGACAGAAAGCAGTGGGAGTGGTCAAATGGTTGGGGCGTGGTGGATGAGTTCAACAATTTTCGATTAAATGACCATCTTTCTTGTAATATCGACAAAACTATTTGGAGGTAGACTCTCTCTGGTTGTGGCAATGAGAATCATAATGTCCGTTTCATGATAGTTGAAATACTCAACATTAGACATATCACGATATTTTCCTTTGTAAGCAACAAAGGAATTAGGAGGGGAATTCTGAGAAGAGAGAGGGGCAAGACGACTCTCTCCAGCAAGAAGATCAACAAGGCATATCGGGCGATGAGGTTAAGTATAAAGGCTCAAATAAGTTCAAACTCTGGTCATTACTTCATAAGGAATTTATGAAAACAAGATTTCTATCGTAAGTCAAAGATTTCATCGAGCACCGCTGTCGGAATACTTGTGTTATCAATCATGTCTATCTCATTCTAATTCAACATGATGGAACAATGAAATTCTTGGGTGGTAGTGGTCTCTTGAGAAAGAGATGTGAGAGCTTGTTGTAGTTGATATTCCCACATCGCATGAGCAAAGGACATAGGAGTGAGATTCAGAGCAATGGTGTTGTCGACGGACTCCGTGATCCAGGTACGTCAATTTCCGTCAGACACACACCATTTGAAGATGATTCATGAATTGTCGGTTGTGATTCATGGTTTGGGCAAGGTAACATGAACCCAAAGCTCTTTTCCCTCAAGAAGATTTTGAAAATATGAATCCCAAAAAAGTTAGTTCTTTCCATCAAGTTTCATTACCGGAAGTTGATTATGTGAATCCATTGGAATGGATCAAAAAGAAAAACACGCAAGTAGGAGGGGAGGGAAAAAGAAGAGAGACAGAGAAAAATATTCAAAGCTCTGATATCATAAGAACAAAGGAAAACCCTTGATTTCTATTACTTTAGAATGAAGGAGATTATCTCCTTATAAGAAGGTTACAAGAAAACTATACATGGTAAAATACGATACATGATAAATACTATACATGGTAAATACAATTAAAGAAGACTTTATATTAATATAATAGAATCAACTATATATGATAGGTAGAGATTGTAATTGATGATGATTAACAAGTATAAGATGTGATCATAGCGAGTGGTGAATTCTAGAAAAGGTCCTAAAATAGATGCATGGTACAACACAAGTCTAATTTGGATGTTTCCATATTCAATGCAGAAGTATTTTGTGACTTTGAACTTGATTTTGAAGCTGATGTTGACGTTAAACAGGTTATTCATGTACTTCATTCGTTGTTGATCAAGTCTATAGCCCAATGTTATGAGACATCTTTATTCTTACTTTGTTTAATGCAAATGATATATCTGCCAGAAATTATCAGGAGAACAATTGCACTCTATTGTTAGTAATAGAATTTAGGCAATTAAAGCATGTTATAAATTCTAGAGATAAGTTTCAAAAACACACCTAAACTATACCATTTTTTTGAGTTTCATACCTAAACTATATTGAGAGTATCACTTTTTAGTTTGAGAAACGCACCTCTCTCTTTTATACCACTCTCATCATGGTGTGTATAATACACTCTCTTTTATTTTAAAAAATTGTCACATCACACTCCACATGGACAAAATATTCAACATTGACTTAAATAAATTATTAGTATTATTTAAAATTAAAAATTATTATCCAAAAAATAATATTTTTTTATAAAATAAAATGTAAAATACTTTTCTTACCCCACTCCATCACTTCCTCTCAC
>NW_006239094.1:472641-506799 GCF_000226075.1 Solanum tuberosum | reverse complement strand
GGGGTAAGAAAAATAATTTAAATTTTATTTTAAAAAAAAATTATTTTTTTATGGATAGTTATACTTTAATCTTTGATTTTTAATTAATATTAATAGTTTATTATTTAATTTTTGTTAAGGTGGAATATTTTATCCATGTGGAATGCCATGTGTCAAAAAAATTTCAAATAAAAGAGAGAGTGTAATACACACACAACTTAGGTGTGTTTCTCAAACTAAAAAGTGATAGTCTAGGTATGAAACTCAAAAAAAAGGGATAGTTTAGGTGTGTTTTTGACACTTATCTCTAAATTCTACTCCATGGATTGTACGTCAAGCACATATAGAAACAACAATGCTAAATCAATATTTTATTGCCACTAAAGATCATTTTTGGTGTATTGAAGGAGAGAGTAACGATACAATCATATGTTAGGGGAGATGAGCTAATGCTTTGGGTGGTTATATCAGGTGCAAATGGTGTGGTACACAGCTATTCAAAATCTCATCTTCGAAAGGACAATTTTTTGGTACATTACATTCAGACCTCTTAAGTGTACTTCTCTAATTATACATTTTACCTCAATGGGAATATTCTTTATCTTTATTTAGTATAGTTTTAGTTGAGCTTAGTTTTTAGCTCGATTTGTTCTCAAATGCATTCTTTAATATTTTTTGTACCCAAGAGGATGATTTGAATTATTTTTTCTCTAGTTTGTCTTGTATAACGACGTAGATATTTGCCTCATTTGATCTTGAGAATAAATAATATTTGAAGGAAAATTCAGAGCTACTTCTTAAAATATCACATGTGTACACAAACATTAAGTTCCAATCAATATTTAAAAGAAGAAAAAAAAACTCATGCAAACACCATCCTTAATGTAAGTGTAACAATAATAATAGTCACGAACTGGTATTGATTTATATGAAATCTTTCTTTGATTGTGTTTTTGTTCTTAGGTAAATGAAATAGTCGAGCACCAACTACCAAAACATTGTCCCACTCAAATTCAACCTCTAGGGCCATAACAACTTTAATCCAAAAAGTGTATGGACGGTTGAATTATGATCTCAATGTTTTGTGGCTCCTAACTTCTACTTCTATTCCAATCTGTGATTTGCATTCACAAACAAGAAATACTTTTTTGAGTTCACTCACCTCCCTTGAGGACTTAACAAGTTTGCCCTATTCCAACACTAACTTTATGTCCCTTTTGGCTCAACCTTTGTTGTCTCACAATTTTCTCCCAAAAACAAGAGTTAAATTTTGAACTCACGTCCTAACTTTTTTCTCTCATTGCGATTTAACATTTGCCTAGCTTCACAACAAATCACCTCTACAATTCAACCACCAAATATCCATGAACTATTACACTAATTTCCGTTAATTCGTTGTGGTTGAATATTACAAGTCTTATGAGTCAAATTTAATTTCCCTCCACCATTAATCATTTGTTGCAAGTACAAACATACTAGTAACAAAACCATTTTACACAATCTCTCATTATATCCTTTTGCCTGCTATTTACACCCTGACTCAACTTGAGCAACACATCTCCAGAAAAGCTTTTTGTTTAGGTCCCGACAACTTGCCAACAGAAAAGTTGTTGCTTAAAGGCTTTATTGAAAGCTTTAAAAGAGTAGGAGAAAGCGATTTCCAATATTATAATATTTTGCATGACTAACGTCAGTATTGTCATTTTATATCAATAAGATTCAAGTCAGGAAATGTTCTTGTTCTTAGATGCTCATCAGGTTCTATAAAACGATGTCACGACTAGTTCCCACTTTTTGTTTGTTTTTTGGGTAAGGTAGTCTCCACTGTTTAATAGAACCTGTCTTTGTTTTACTAAAATAATTTGAAACATCAGGATAAACATCGAAAGGATGTTAGCGCTCTTGTGTAGGCAGGATCATGTCCAAGGAGACATGCCTATACAACAAAAGTTACTCAGTCTTAGCAAGCATGATGTAAGGGAAACACATTTTAGTAAGTCATACATGATGGTGAAAGCTAGTGAAGTGCTGTACCTGTGACGTCAATAACTATAGTTGAACAAAAGCAAACACAATGCCGGTGTTGAACTATGATCAATAGAAAATAGGTTGGTGATCAAATATGCAATCATATGCTCTCAAGCCCACACCCAGAAAATTCCTCCCTCTTCCCCTTTTATCTTGCCTTTACAGCCACGCTAACCTGATTCGAAGGAGCACAAGTAATTTCTATGCTAGAGCCTACAACGAATTTGAATACTTCGAATTTCATTTGTAAGATATGCACCAAATGCATGGTTACACTTTTGGAATCAACCGCCTGGTCTCACAGTTTGTACAATGGCTGTCTAGTTCTATGACATTTTCAATTCATAAACCCGCCTCCTGGTATGGTTGGCAGTCCTTGTGATGAAACTTGACTCTGAGACATTATTTGTGACCTTGCAGGACCTTGCATGTAGGTTTGGTTCATCCCTTGCTGCTGCTGTTGCTGCTGCATTTGCGGAATCTGCTGCTGCTGCTGCATTTGCGGGATCTGCTGCTGCTGCTGCTGCATTTGGTGAATCTGTTGTTGCTGCATTTGGGGAATCTGTGATTGTTGCAACGGAATCTGCTGTTGTTGCTGCAGTTGCATGAGAGGTTGCTGCTGTTGCTGTTGCTGCAGCTGTTGAAGGGGCTGCTGTTGTAGCTGCGTAAGATGCTGCTGTTGCTGTTGCTGCTGCAGCTGTGGATGTTGTGCTTGCAGCTGCTGCTGCTGCTGTTGTTGCTGCTGACTTGGTATCTGTGGCTTAAACACCACCATATCCTGAAGACACAAAAAGGGCATTACACTGAAGGCTCATGCACAGTGAAACCATTCCTAAAATATTTTGTTAAATTGATCATCAATGAAGTGATGCTTAGAGTACATAACATTTCTTACCCCAGGAAAAAGCATTCCAATCAAGCGGCAGGCTTTATCAGAAACAGAGAGAAGCAGTGTCTGCGATGGAAGTTGTATTACTGCACACTGGACAATTTATGGAAAACCACAAGTTTAGTTCATCGAACCAGTTATAGAAAGAGAGCTGTTTCTGGAACAATTAACAAAAATCAGAACAAGATTGATGTAGATCTACAGAGCTGTATTACTAAATATAGCCTGCCCCTCTCCAGAGAAAGTAAATAAATAAATAAATCAAGAAGAGGAAAGTGGGGAGGGAGATTGCACAATGCATTATTGTCAACAGAAGGGTTAGAAAAGAACATGCAAGCCACCTGTGTAGATAGGTCTTCATGAGAATAACAATACAATTTCACCAAAAAAATTCCTGAGATGCATGTTAGTTCTGGTGCAGATTTCAATTGTAAAATAAATTCAGTTCTCATAGTGGATCTTCAATAAATTTGAAGTTGCAGAGATAGATGTTTTAAGCAGTTAAATCTGTATGTTTTGCTTAAAGATGCGGAATAACCAACACATATGAATGTCATATTTTTTCCCCAAATAAAAAAGAGATTAAGTGGCCATAGGAATGTCATCTGAATCATCATTTCTCACAATGATGCAAAAACAAGACTGCTGTACTTGGTAAGATCTTCAGCAAGGTTATCACGGTTTCAGTAAAAAAAATCACCCATCAACCAAACAGAAAGGAAAAAAGTAGTTTTAACTTGTGTAGTAACTTGAGTTCAACTAACGTTTGCAGTAGACTCTCAAATTCTGTAGACAATACAAAATACCCACCTGACACTCTAATCATCAGCAGCTACCTGATGCGTCAAAACTCAAACAGTTCACTATTGATGCGCTAGAATAAGCCTCATTTTTAAACCCACAGGAAAGGGAAAAAAAACTGTGATTCATCTACTCCAAATAAGATAATAACAGCACAGTCGATGACAGGCCTAAACATAATTCACAGACAAATGCCAACTTCCACATGATTTAATACCACAAGGTTACACTATTTCAATGTCTGAAACACCAATTAGTCAAAACTGCTACATTTTCCTCAAATAGCTATTCAATAAATCATATTGTTACTTCATAAGCCTGAAAACTGCAACTTTCAACTTGAGAACTTGATCTCTCCTACATGGCATGGTGTCTCCTTACATGGTTGTTAATGTATGTGATTATCTGATGCCCACTTTTATTTGCTTAATTCTCTCTTCAACCCCTCCGCACGTGCAGGCGTGATCATTTTCGTGGGCCAAATACATGAAAATTCTTAGACAGTGGGTGGCAGTGAGACTCTATTCAACAACCTATGCTTGCTCATATACCATGTTGAAATGTGTTTTTATGAGGTAAAATATTTAGGGGAGGTTTGGTAGCTAGTTAGAGTTATGCGGGGATTATTAGTTAATGTGTAAAAGTTTACCAGATACTTCTTACTTAGTACTTAGGGGTCGTTTGGTAGAGTGTATTGGAGAAAATAATGCTTGCATTAGCTTGATTGTATTATTAGTACCTTGTTTGGTACACTTTTCTAACCTATGCATAACTAATGCTTGTATTAGTAATACACTCTATTGTGTATTGAAGAGTGTATTACTAAAACCATCTATTTCTATGCATTAGAAATGCAATGGGTTCTAATGCATGCATTAACATTATTAAAGACACAATTGCCCTCAAAAACTTTTTTTACATCCTTTCCATTATATTTGTTGAGGGTATTTCTGTAAACGAATATTTTTTCTAAAAAAACTATGTAATGCATAATATTTTTAGTACACCAAACCAAACATTGCATAAAAAAATGTTATCATAACTAATGCAAGCATAACTAATACAAGCGTTACTAATGCAAGCATTACTAATACACTATATTTTGCATTATTCTTATACACTCTACCAAACGACCCCTTAATGTATTAACTTATAAATAACGATTGTCAACATAACACTTTTTACCGTTGAACGGTGGAATTTATTTGGTAATTCAGCTCCCCATCTCGAAAAACTAGCCATTAGAATTTGGGTTTAATGGCTAGTTCTACTGGATGTGAGTGTAACTAGAGTGTGTTCAGCATATAAGTACTCATAGTGGTATACATCATATATATCCATTTCGCTACATAGTTAATCAATTAGACTAATTTACTAACATTAAAATAATCAATGCAACAGATCCATACCAAAAAAGGGAACAGAGATTGGAGCATCAAAGATTGATTGATCTAGTGTATGTTAAGTACAATCGTGCTTTAAAAGTTCGGTATGACTTGCGAGTGTCATTGATCCAATCTCATTGGATAACATTGATCATAGTAATGTGTGGTTGGTTGGGAAGATGGGTTTTAATGTGGAAGCAGAAGATGAATTGGTGTTTGGAGGTGACAACTTGACAAGATGATGTTTCAAGAATGTTGGACATTGAGGACGTGTTGATATATATATATATATTGCACTTTTATTTAGTGAAGCCCACACTAATAGTGTGTTTTATACTGTAACAGGGCTTTAGCGCTTCTCTCTTTTGACGACACTGCCGAGGACATGAGAAAATTGTTGGATATTCAGGGTAGGGTCACCCTCTGACAGACGATCTACTTCTGGATATTGTGTTCTAGTTGAGGGAAATTTGGTGTCTCGGAAAAGTAATAAAAATGTGGTTGGTAGATCTAGTGTAGAAACATAATATCGGGTTATGGCAGTGGCAATAAGTTAACTTATATGGATCAAGCAACTATTGAAGGAGTTGAAATTTGGAAATAAAAAAGGCATGGAATTTGTGTGCAACAATGAAGCTGCACTTCACATTGTATCGAATCTAGTGTTTCACAAGAGGACCAAACACATGCAGATTGATTCTCATTTTGTTAGATAAAAGGTACTTACTCTCAGAAGGTTCGTGCGATAAGTGATCAGCTTGCATATATATATTCACCAAGTCCCTAGCCAATCCTAGAACAAGTTATATATATAAGGAGCTTGGTACATATAATTTGTATGCACCAACTTGAGGAGTGTTAGAATCCTGAGAATATTCTATAGCATGTGTAAATAGTAAGTAGCTTGATTTATTCCTATTATAATTAGATATTGATTTATATTGATTTACTTTCCTTTTTTGGACATGTAAACTTAGCTATTTAAACCTCAATAGCTTGTGAGGATAATGAAGCTGAGTTCCCTCTAAAACTCTTGTTTTCTCACAACATTCTATGATACTTTGCTGGCTCATGAGAAAATTATGTTTCTATCCAAGTTTCAGCCACAAGCACCTTGATTTTTGTCTCTAAAACATCTCATCAAGATTAACAATCTCCTTCGAGCCATTCATAAATGTTGTTTTTTCTACATTTTAGTCTGCACTGCTAGAGGGGAGATTCAACCTGTGACCATATGTCCCATTCTGGTGAGAATTTATTATTCTCATCTTACAATCCACCAAAAACCTCCTTATTGCACTTTTAATATCTTCCTTAAACCTTTTTAATATGATACCATGTCGAAGTGTGTGACCATCTCATTAAAAAGCTTAAACTTGTAGAGAGAGCAAATCTTTTATTTACGTAATTATGTCTTCAGCAATGGTCTTGGACAAGCTTCACCACATGACTTGCCTATTGGGAATGACTTAGGTCCAAAATCCACAATTTTAATGGTATCAAAGACAAAGCCAACCCTATTCTTGGTTACCTAATGTTGAACCCCCACTTTATATTGTCCACGCTTTAAATGTTCAACCCTGGGTACGCATGGGATGTAAAGTGTCTCAATTTCTTGAGAGGATTACTGTCTCCTATATGGTAGTTTTGACAAGCCTTACCTCATGAGTTAGGTTTTTAGCAGGGGTGAATTTAAGAAGGCTCAAGGAGTGTCACGCAACATTGTCGCATCGGAAAAATTTACTAAAGATGTATATATAGTGGGGAAAAAAAACAGATATAAAGGATATATAATGTAAGGTGACACTCCTTAAACCAAAGTTGTAAGTTCAATTAGTTTGGTGCTGAAATTCCACAGGTCATGTGTGTGCTCAATCCTGCCTAGCCTCATTTTAATACATTTTTTATGGTCTTTTTCATTGACCTTTCTCACCAATCAAATTGATTAAAATAATTTAGGAAATCCAATAAATAAAAGTTGTTTAGTGATCATTTGGTGCTTTGTATAAGAAAATATTTGGTACTATTATTTTTAATGAGGTTATTTTGAATACATTTCAAAAAAATAAAACTCATCGAAAAAAAGTTAAAAGAAAAAAATTAATTTAAATCTTTTAAAAAGGTACAGTACTAAATGTGAATTATATTTTATTTATATTTTATTCCTTTTTAAAATATGGTGTTACATTATTTACTTGCCATTTCTCATTTAAAAAGCAGACACCACTGACGAAAATCCTGCGTACACCACTGGGTTTTAGGGTGAGTTAGGTCAAGTCCATTGTCTCTACGGAATCAATTATTCAAATTTAGAATTACTTGAAATAGTTGTTCAATCTATTATATTGTTATTTCAAGATACAAGCCCATACACGGTGGAGATACATATGTGTATCAAAATAAGAGTATGCACCTCAAATCATTCACCATAATCAAGAACGATAAACAATTGGCGACTTGCATGTGTGCAGTTGACATTGCTGCAAGATCGATGCAGTAAACCAATAAAAGAGCTACAAAGAAATCTGGTTTTTCTCTAGCTGCAGAAGCTCGGTCTTTTAACTAAAGAACACTACCATAAACGAGAATAGGGCAGTTCAAATGGATGCAACAAAGATGCAGGCAACCTATAAAAGAACTACAATGAAAAGGGGTTAGTATCTAGCTGCAGAAACTCCATCTTTAAAAGTAAGAACACTTACAAGCTTCTTTTCTTGCAGCTGACTAAGGAATCCATGCTGGTTCATTGCCCGAAAAACTAGAAAATCTGCCTTCCCAACATATTGTCTGATCCAAAACAAAGATGTAATTTTCAGAAAGCCGTAAATTGCACTATGGACGACATAATAAGAATCTGTTTCTAACATGAAAAAGATACACCAAGCAAAATTTTAATTGATCTAAAATGAATTACTTGTTATTCATATGATCCTGGGAAATAAGGCGAACAATTTGCATTGTTGGAGGCCAATTTGCAGCAAGCCTGACAAAAACACAAAGGACAAATCAATTCTAAGTGTTAATACAGTTAAAAAAACACTGCATTATGGAAGTGAAAAGAAGACTAAAGATGCATAACAGAAGAACAAAAAGACAATTTTCCAGAAATGACATCATTTGCTTCAAATACATAAGAGCATCCTCGTTATCATTCCTATGTAGCTTCCACAAATCAAAAGAAGAATCACATTTTGTTTAGGAACTTTTACATCAACTAAAGCCTCTTATAACTGAAAACTAAAATTATGAGTTAGATTCCTTCCACACATTTATAGGCTGCATTATGCCGAATTAGTTACCATAGAGAATTAGATTCCTTCCACACATTAATCCAACATAATGCAATCCGGAGAAAGTGCAACTTTCATCAAGGGAATCACAAGCATCCAACTAATGCTGCCAGCACACCCCAAAAGTTTGTAATATAGCTTAATCCTATTTTTCAAACACTTCAAGATTGGCTAGATCTCATCTGTCTATCCAACGCTAGAGTACATCTGAAAAGAACTCTATTTGTCTGCTACTTACTTCCATTTTTAAGTCTACCGGTGAAGCAATTTCTCATCCAGTATGGTTGCATGCAATGATTGAGGAGATGTTTACTTTACAAGCAAGTGGTAATTGGGAACTTGCCCCTCATCCTTCAGGAAATCTATTGTTCGCTATCGTTGGGTTTATGTAGTCAAAGTTGGTCCAGACGGCCAAATTGATCAGCTAAGTCCCGCCTTCTTGCCAAAGGATATCATCAGATATGTGGCTTGACTGCGGTGATACTCTCTCATGTGACTAAAATAGCATATGTCCGCCTCTTTCTATCCATGATTGTTGTTCTCCATTGTCCAATTGATAAATTGGACATTAAGAATGTTTTTCTCTATGGCGACATTGATGATGAAGTTTATATACAGCAACCACTTGGTTTTGTTGCTGAGGGGATGTCTAGTGGTAGTGCATGTCGATCGCACTGGTCACTCTATGATTTGAAACAATCTCCTCAAGCCTGATTTGGTAAGTGCAACATAGTTATTTAGGAATTTAGCATGACTCGTAGTGAAGCTGATTGTTGTGTTTTATCAACATTCAACTTCAAGTTTGTGTATTTATTTAGTGGTTTATGGTGACAATATAGTTATTACTGACAATGATTGTGATGGTATCACTAGTCTAAACAACATCTCTTTCGGCACTTCCAGACAAATAATTTGGGTAGATTGAAGTTATTTTCTAGGTATTGAGGTCTGTCAGCATAGATTAGGTATTGTTTTCTTTTTTTGATGACAAGAGAAACCCGCAACCGCTACCCTTTGGGTGCGCACCGGGTAAAACCCCTCACTCCTGTGTAATAGCTTGCAAACCACACCGGAGAGGTAATCCGCACTAGGCAAGCCCGGTGCGACGAGCTCGACCAAGAAGGCAAACATCTTGTTTTTGCTAGCAAGGGGTTTCGAAGTTGAAACCTCCAACATAGAAGTCCCAACCCAAACCATTGGGTCATCCCGAAGGGTATTAGGTATTGTTATTTCTCAACAAATATATGCTTCTGAGATTCTTTAAGAAACAAAAACGATGGGTTGTAAACCCCTAGGCACTCCTATGGATCTGAAGTTAAGCTTATGCTAGGACCCATTGACACTCGAGGCTCGAATCCATAAGCAGATCATTGGATACACCAACGTTGATTGGTAGGATCACCTTCTGATAGACATTCTATGTCTGGTTATTGTATTTTACTAGCAAGTAATTTAGTGCCTTGTTAAAGCAAGAAATAGAGTGTTGTCTCTCAATCTAGTCCAGAACATAATATCAAGCAATAGCTATGACAACATGTGAGCTAGTTTGGAGCAAGTGGTTGTTTGAAGGATTGAATTTGAAGAAGTACGGAAATTGAGTGGCATAATCAAGTGGTTCATCAAATTGGTGTCTCATGAGAGGACTAACCATATTGAGATAGATTGTAACTTCATCGGAGAAAAAATCTCTCAGGAGATACTGTTACAAAGTCTTTAAAGTAAAATGATCAGCTTGCATATATTTTCACCAAGTCCCTGGCCCTCGTATTAGTTACATCTGTAACAAGCTCGGTGTAAATAACTTATATGCACCTACTTGAGGAGGGTGTTACACAATCTCTGTATAAAATAGTATCTTGTGTCTCGCATTTATTGGGATATGGATTGTGTCTAAGTTACTTGGACTCGAGTGTCCGATACGGGTGCGGATCTAAAGGTCGGATCCTTCGTGATCTAATTTTTACGATTCGGGGATATGGATCCATGTATGGATACGGGTGTGGGGATTCGCCTAAAAATAATTAGAAATATTTAAAAATAGAGTTATAAAACCTAAATTATGAAATATTATGTGTAGAACTTGAAGAGAATTCTGGAAGGAGATCAAAAAAAAAGAGTGACATAGAAATTTTATATAAAAAAAGGTATTCTATTTCCTTCAATTTCACCTTAACTTTTGTATTGATTATAGAAATCATTTAAATTGTCCAGACTTTCCCCATCAATTTTGGTCAAAGTACCCAAAATTGGTTGACCAAATCGGGCACGGATCCCACACCCACACCCATGTCGTGTCGACACGGGTGCGGTACCAAAAGTGAAGAGTCCAAGCAACTTAGGATTGTGTAATGTATGGATCCCACACCCACACCCATCTTAATTGTATTTTTTCGTGTCTTCACTTCTAGCGCACTCCATTCTTAAGATCATGTCCAATAATTCATGTTCTAAGCTTGTTACATTAACCTCAAAGGTTTTGCAAGCCTTTACCATAACCAGCTTTGTCCATTTTGATAAGGAAATTCTTGATAGAGTTTGAACTATTTGTTGATGAACAGAATTGTCACCATGCCATGGAAGAGAGTGTCATTGTAAGATTGAGATGAATAATCAAATCTTGAGCCATGTGTTGGTACTAAATCCATGATTTGTGGTGAAATTGAAGATAAATTCAATTCATGAGGCAGTTCTCCTTCTCATCAACATTGCAGCTGCTTGGGAAAATGCTCCCCTCTGAGTCAGAAATCATCCGTGTAAGCTCCAGTGCATGGAGCTTAATGGATAGAGGGTCGAGTGTAATCCTTGGAAAAAGAGTGTCGGGTTTAGGAAGGCATGGGTCTTGGGCTATCAATTTAGCCTTCTAGATCTGCTTGTCCTTTTCTCTTCTTTTTAGGCCTGAAGTATAGACGGTATAGTATACCTGGTCCATTTTCTTTGAAGTAGGAAGCCAGTTCTCTATTTAATTCGTCCTGAAATATTATTTGTGATTTGAGGCCCCACCTCTTTGGCAAGTGGCTTTTTTAAAAAGGCTAGTGGCACGTGTTATAGATGTGGCCAGACCTCTCTAGGGATTTGACGTGTGCAAGGCTCAATACACAAACCCCTCCACTAATGGCAATACCTTTGTCGCTGCACTCTGCCTTCCAGACGTGACCCATTACTTTGTGTGGCCATCTGAAATTTCATAACTCCATTCTCCGTCAATCAATTCTAGCTTACTCGAAAAACTTCCAATTGATTTGTTGATACAAATTCTAAGAAAGTGAAGGTGGGTCTTCTTTTCGGTATCTTCATCAATGTCAACAAAGCCGCCACCGCACAAATCACCAAAAACTTTAAAGGAACTTTCTGACCAAGCATGGACTAGAAGTCCAAATACTTTTATCCATCTATAGTCAGATTTTGAATCCTTCATTGCTAACCCTATAACCAGCAAACACAATTCCGGAGATAACCTTCTGCCATTCCAGTATCAATCTTGCACCTTCATTCTAAATGCTTCTTGACAAGAAGGCATTTTGAAAAAGAATTGATTATGCGCAATTGGCGTCACCTACAGGCCGACAGTCACCTTCCATCTGTTTAGAAACCATTTCTGAACAACTTTTTGATTTGGAGATATGTTGAAAGGATCATTAAGTCTCCCAAATAGGCATTGGTAAGAAGATGGACGTTATTTGCTTCAGCCTCTAGACTGATTTTGATTTTGTTTTGGACTGCTACAGCACCATTTGTCTCCATTGAAGGCCAAACCTCTGGATTTGCTACTTCAAAACAAATTACTGCCTGATTATGGGGTTTCCATTATGTCGCTGGTTGTTGTGGTCTCCATAGAAATCTCAGGATTTTGTCTGTAATGTCACACCATCCTCCATTGTCAATAATTTCTAGAATGATTACCAAATGATTTCCTGTCACCCAACCACACCTCAATTTGAACAAGCATACTATAACTGTTAAGATCTGATAAGGTTTGTATAGGTAGGCCTCTATCTTCCTACACCATCTACAGCAAAGACTATCCTTTCCCTGTGAAGCCTCTTTTAAAGCACCACATACCCACCTCAAGTTGCTTTCGTAGATTCTGATCTTGCTAATGAACCTTCTGCTGCGCCTCTAAAGCAAAAACCATCTGACCCGATCTTTGCTAATGTCGATTAATTCAAATGACTTATCTCCGGCTGAGAATAGGCTCTCCCCTCCTTCATGGAGGAGAGAAACTCATCAAAAAAGGACCGAGTCCAATTAGACAAGGTGTTTTTTGAAAATAAGCTCATTTCCCAGATGAGAAAAAATTGAAAAGGGAAATGTGTTATAGAATAATGTCTCAGTTGTAGAAAAAAAGAATTTTATAAAAAAATCTCTCACAAAACAAGTTTCTAAAACTTAATCAGGAATTCCTTGGTGTCTCTACCATTTACTGATCTTGCTATATTTGAGAGATCAAGTGTATCATGACAACAGAGTTCTTTAGGTGTAAGATAAAAGATCTTGCAATTCGAAGATGGAAAAGACAGTAGCATAGCTAAACTTACACTATAAAATACAACTACCAAATCTCCTTACAACTTATGAAAGACAAAAATATAGTCCCTTCACAATCCAACAAAGAATGGGACCGTTGCAACAACAACAGCATACCCATTGAAATCCCACAAGTGGGGTCAGGGGAAAGTAGAATGTACGCAAACTGTACCACTACCTCAAGGAGCTAGAGAGGATGTTTCCGAAAGACCCCCGGCTCAAGTGCAGTAAATCCAAGTACATAGAAGAAGGAGACAGTGAAGAAATATAGCAAGTAACAAGGAAACAGTGCAACGTCTACCAGAAGGGAGCAAAACAACAACAAAACAGTGCGATAATCGAAACACAATAAACAACATAGTAGGATTGTTTATTGTAAGTGGCATTGTGAAATCACTAAATCAAGCATTTATGAAAATGTGAACTTACGATTCAGAAGCTGAGGCGCTCCTATACCCCTGCCACAAATTAGATCACAAGATTTTGTACAGTCAGTAGAGATCCAGCAAACCATTTTACAACATGAAGAGATAATTAGGCAATACTTCATGTCTCAACACAAAAGCTGGATTGCCTTCTTTAAGACACTATCACTTAATGATAACCATTAGAAAAAGATCAAAAAACACAAAAGAACTTGTAATCACTAGAAATTCCGATAAGACAAGTTATAAGCATACCTCTAATCTGGTAATAAATACAGGTTGGCCCTGTCTCTGACCAGATAAGTTTCCCTGCAACATTTTCATTACAAATTATCAGGAGTAGTTCATTAACATCATACAGAAATGTAGCTTCCAGTAGGTAGTTTCTAAAAGAAAACAAGATATGGGAAAACATGAACACAATTGGGATGACGAAAAATTTATACCAAAATAATCCGAGTTCTTGAAAAGAACAGGCAGTAAAAAAAATTGAATAAATACCACTCCAGTTTCTCATTATTGTATATAACTTGCATATTATCACTATTCAAGGGTATATACATATCCTCAGTATAAACTATAAGTTCAAAATTGTGTTCTTACAACCTCAAGTATGATTTTGCTGGTTCTGCGCGAAGTCTCAAACAATTGTTTCTTTCAAAAGTTATAGTATTTGGTTATGCATCAGAATAAGTTCTATCCTCAGCCCGAAACATCAGAGCAACCATTAGTAATTCAGCAATATTATGTTATGGTTCAAGCAAATCAAACTGTAAGGTGCCTTGGGAAAACTCAAAACAGTGCACTCAAAACAGTTCTCAAAGAAAAAGACTACGAAGCATTATAGGCCTGAGCTATCTTTTACCTCACCAAGATAACTATACCAGAGTTAATAAAGCATTAGAGGAAAAAACAAAGCGAAAGAGCCAGCTGAATTCAAAATTATTACCCCTCTCAACTATATGCATATCACTGAATTCAACAAAAGCAAAAACTACATTGCTTATCTGGTAGAACAATTGCTACATGCAAACCCACATGGTTAGTTTTAGCTAACAATTTTGGTCTAGCCCTTAGCATCACAAGATGGCAGGTTTAGGACTTCACTTTGACTGCCACACTGTTCTAAAAGAGTACTCAGATGCAAGCCTAAGTGTAAGCATTCTGCAACATTTACCCGTCAATGTGGAAGCTTAATCAGACTACATTTTGCATGGAAACACTTTTGTTTCAGTTCCTCAAAAATGTAATTTGGAAGCACCAGCATGAAATATACAAATTTAAATCATCCTCATACTTGCCCACCAGTCCACCCACAAAATCAAACTCCATCTTACCTCTTAGTATTGTTCCTTCATTTTCTCTGTAATATTTACATCTGGCACATTAGGTTCATCTTCTAAGACAAACATCTGAAATGAATCAGATAGAAGGAACCCAGCAACTAAACACAAGGTAGCCGCTAGGGGTGAAAAGACAACTAATATTGGAGATAGCTGATTTTCCCTGAACACTAGGAGGCAAGGTTGGAGAGCTTCCAACTACTTGTCTTCCCAGCGAGGCTTGAGACAGGGGGATCCTCTTTCCCCATTTTTATTCATCTTAGCTATGGAAGGAATGAGTAACCTTATTAAAACAACAAAGGGAAAGGGGTGGATCAAGGGGTTCCAAGCAGAACTTTCTAGTTTGGAGATAACTCATCTACAATATGCAGATGACACATTGGTTTTTTGTGAAGCTGAGACAAAACAAATCCTGATTTTGAGGGTTATTTTTGTCATTTTTGAAGCTGTCTCTGGTCTCCACATAAACTGGGGGAAAAGCTTCATCTATCCTATCAATAGTGTGCTTAATACAGAAGTTCTGGCCAGAACACTAGGAGGTAAGGTTGGGGAGCTTCCAACTACTTACCTAGGTATGCCTTTGGGAGCTAAAAGCAAGTCCAAAGGCATATGGAATGGGGTCCTGGAGAAATGTGAAAAGAGACTCACCAACTGGAAGAGTCAGTACTTGTCCTTGGGAGGAAGATTGACTTTAATTAACAGTGTGATGGATGCATTACCCTCTTATATGATGTCAGTCTTTCCTATGCCTGCCAATGTATCTAATAGCATTGATGCTCTTAGAAGAAATTTCTTATGGCAAGGCAGTGAAGATAAGAAGAAGTTTCATCTTGTTAAATGGAAGGAACTGATTGTGAGTAAAAATACAAGAGGCCTAGGCATAAGAAATCTGAGGAAACAAAACCAAAGTCTAATCATGAAGTGGTTGTGGAAGCTTGCAAATGAAGATAACATGCTCTGGAAAGCGGTCATCACAGCAAAATATGGCATGGAAGATAAGTGGATGACTAAAATGATAAGTACTCCATATAAATGCACTGTATGGAGGGTAATTAGAAATCTATGGCCAGTGCTATATCACAGAACCAAGGTAGAAGTGGGAGATGGGTCAAAGACATCCTTCTGGGAGGATAAGTGGAATGGGTCTGTCCCTATGAAACAGTTGCATCCTGAATTGTTCATTTTATGCCAACATCTACAGGCCTCTGTGGCGACAATGTGGACTGGACAAGGATGGAATTTGTTCTTAAGGAGGAACCTTCAGGATTGGGAGATAGACAAAGTGGTAGAATTTCAAGATTCAGTAGGCTCTTTCAGCAACCTCACTGAAAAGGACTTCTTAGTTTGGCAGAATGATACCAAAGGTCAATTCTCAGTAAATTCAATTTATAAGGAACTCAACAAGAATGCTGGACAGGAGACGGAATGGACATGGAAGATCATCAGGAAACCAAAAGTACCCTACAAAGTAAACTGCTTAGAAGCAGTTTTGACTCATGAAAATCTAAAGAAAAGAGGCTATCAGTTGGCTTCTAGATGTACATTATGTGGAGAACATGCTGAGACAATTAACCATCTTTTTTTGCATTGTACATGGACAGAACAATTATGGAGAATGTTCATCTGCCTAAAGGGGATAAGATGGGTGAAACCAGGGAGCATTAAAGGAGTCCTGAGCAGCTGGAATAGAGATGGCAATGCTTCTGACAAGGAGAAGAGATGGAAACTTGTCCCAGCATGTATTTGGTGGACAATCTGGAAAGAGAGAAACAACAGGAGTTTTGAAAATTGGCAGAATAGCTTACAGAAGATCAAGATGGACTGCTTAGCTCTTTTCTATTTTTGGTGTAAACAAGATATATTAACTAGGACAGAAGACATCTTTGATGTGCTAGATTGTTTATAGGCAGCAGTTTAGACTAAGACTATTTTATTCTGTAAGTTGTAACACTTTTGAAGGGGAACTACACTTTTGTTGTAGTATACCTGTGGATATATAGATTAAAGTTACCAGTTTCAAAAAAAAAATAGCTGATTTTCCAGAAAATCTATTTATAATAGAGCATATTTTCATTTCCAAATCCACTTTAAAGATTTTTTTGCCAATTTACAGAATTATCAGGAAATTACTCAAATACCCCTCTTAAATATAACTGCATCTTAATAATCAAATAGTATAGGCAACTGGATATCAAAGTTCAAACACCCCAAAAACATCAAACATTAACAATTGTGAATCCAACACAAAATGAAAGGATGAAACTAGCTGAGATACATTATAGCTGGTGCCCAGAGAAATGGTGCAAATATCGCAGTCAATGGCAACCCACTAGATCCTATCGGGAGCGCATTAAATTCCCCCTTAAATCATAATCACCATATATATGCAATAAACACCTAACAGTTACTACTATCATAAAATAATCTTTGGCATTGTGACTCGGAATGTTATATTGAAATGACTACATTGTTACACCACATAACAGAAGAGAGATAGACAGAAAGTTTGTCAAAAAATCACATGTTAAACTAAGCTTATACTGGCCTCTTAATGGTGAAAAACAAAAAGAAAAAATAGAATCCCATTTTTGTAAGTATCAGATATAGAAATCTCAGAAGATATTGTATGGCCAAATGATTTCGGAATTAGAGACTGATTGATTTAAAGCAAAATAAGAAGTGCCAGCAGAGAACATCAAGAAAATATAATCTATGACATTCTAAGAGAACATATATATAAAATTCCTATTTTATCTGTTGTTCAGAAAATGAAAATTTAAAAGCATGAGTTAGTTTCTATAGGAAGTTAGGAACAGAGTCCGCAGTCCAGTTTCAGCCTTTCTACTGATTAATCGGTCTTACCTCCCAAACTTTGACATATTTTGATTGAGCTGATGGCAATGCAGCAGATGTTTGCTGTTGAGATAGAGGCATGTTAGCTGATGTGCTGTTCACACCAACTGGTTGCATGCCTGGTTGTCCTTGTTGAGACATCCCTGGAGTAGGCATCATTGTGCCAGTTCCGGAAGGCAAACCAGTTGCACCAAGCCCAGTCAGCATATTCTGGTTCATCCCTGTCCCACTTGGCATCATTTGTGTGCCTGGTAGATTACCTTGGCTCATTCCAGGAACTGTTTGACCAGTCATACTAACACCTCTTTGGTTATTATTCAAAGGCTGTGAAATGCTTATGTTTGAATTCCCAGACATACTGGGAGCAGTTGAAGTGAATGAAGAAGGAGCTGAGTTTTGCGTATTCTGTGCACTTCCTGCTAGTGGAACAGCCCCAGTCATTGTTGTCACACCTGATTGCCCAGATGATAATACAGCTTGAGAAGCAGGGACGGAAGATGCCATTCCACTAGATATCATACTTGAAAGCATAGGGGTGCCACCCATAGATTGCAGTCCTATAGAAGTTCCCCCGCCTAGAACTTGGTGTGCCTGAGCAACACCGTTCAAGATTTTGACATTTGCTGCTGCAGCAGCAACTGGACGTAAGGACTGAGTCATACCACTGACTATGGGTTTCATCTCCTGAACATTCTCAGTATGTGATGCCATCTCCTGAGAAACAGAAAGAGGAGAAGAAGCTTGCAAGCTTGGAACCGGTTGAAGAGCAGGACGAACAGACGGAATATGTGAAAATGCAGGTCCAGTCATGGAGGTCACAGTGTTGGGCTCCTGAAAACAAATGTTATAATATCATAGCATCTATGAAATATCTGTGTAGCAAGCAGGTGTACAAGTTGTTGAATCTTACAATTTTTACAGTGGCAGGAGGAATATTTCCAGCGGAAATTGGTGGTCGACTCATAACAGATACATTTGCTGAGAGGTAGATAGAAAAGAAAATCAGTATCCCTCCAACAATATAATTGCAGAGTAATCTAGATATCCCAGCATACTCTATATTAGAAAACAGTAATACACAAGAGTATCTTTTAAAACATTGATCCAGTAATTTTTTTGGACCTGTATTAACTAAAACTGTAATTTTAGAGAGTTCTCAACATTATGTAACATAATTAATCCTCAGATAAGATAAAAAAATGTATAAATGTAAAAGACGCCAAAAGTATCCTCACCATGTGGCCACATTCACACCTCAACCAAATTAGGGAAGAATAGGTGAGGGATAAATTGCAAATTTTAGCAATAGACAGTAGACACTACTGCGGCATTAAGAGTTGAACAGTTCAGCAATTAGTTGTCTATCCAACCGATCGTGCTTGAACTCCAAAAATTGAAACAAATTACACATGAAAAAGATTACACAGAACGAAATTGCACAGTAGAGTGAAACCATTCCCAACATATATCAGGATGAATAAAGTTCAAATAGTGGTTTTACTTGTTTTTCTATGGGTTAAATGTTTTGTCTATTCAACAACTTGACCCTGCCAACTTCAAAATAAAGCGGGGGATATTATTGTTAGTTTTCCTTTATTGCACATTTGGACTTTGTTAGTTGTTAGGTATACTTTCACAGTATAGTAAAGTGTTCCACACTGGACAAGTACAAATATCCTCATTGTAAAGTCTGTTTATAAAGGAATAAAAGTGTGAGAAACTAAAGTCACGCAACTTTCCCCCCCGTGTTCTTTGGTATTAGCGTGAAAACTATTTACTGTGCAACATTCAGCGACTTCAGCGAGAGAGAAACCGTCATCCTGCAGTTATTTCTGGTGACAGCAAAGTTGTCTGCTTCAAAACTATTCTTCATCAGTATTGTGCACAGTGCAATACCAAGCCCACCACAAGTCCATCGGCGTATGATGACCTAGTCCCAGCAAACCCAACCGGCAAAGACCATTACATGCGCGGGTGACAGACCAGAGAATTCCAGCGAGATCAAGCCATATGTCGGTGCCTGTGAGGTTTTTTGGCCATCCTCCAATGACGCACTTTCTTCTGTGATGTTCATCAGGTCATTCTGGCCACCAGAACACCACCTTCAAGCAAACAGCTTCAATTACTGGTGACTCCCAGACTTCCTTCTTTTATCCTTGAGGTCACCTAGCCTGTCTGAGTCCATCTCATGCAGTGTTTTTGAAAGCAAGACGCAAAAAAAGCGGGACCAAAACACTAGTGGTCAATGAAGTGGGTTGAGAACCATGAGGTCTCGGGTTCAAAAATCCAGAAGAAATAAGAACACTAGGATTATTTCTTTCCATTTGTCTTAGCCTTGGTGGACAGAGTTACTTGGTACCTGATGGTGGTGGGAAGTGGCAGTTATCCCGTGGAATTAGTCAAGGTGCACGCAAGCTAGCCCAGACACCACAGTTATCAAAAAAAGACGAGAGAAGTGAAGCACTCACATCAAGTGAAGCGCGTTTTTATTCAATTAAAATAACCAATTATCCAAACTGAAAAATAATCTTTAATACTATTGAAATTGAAGGAAATTTTATAGACTAATCAACTATACAAACTGAATGTATAACTATTTGATACTATTAAAAAAGACAAAGAAAAAACAGAAAAATTATATAAACAAAAAAATAAGATAGCAGCAACTTTCATCTTCAGTCGACAGATTCAGAGAAGAAAAAAAAATCAATTTCTTCCCCACCAGTGAAATTCGAACATTTTCAAAGAAGGAAAAAAACCAGCTTCCAACACCAACCATTGAAATTCGCAGGTCGAAGAGAAGCGAAAAAGACAGCTTCTTTCCCAATGAATTCGAGTTACCAGTTTCAAAAAAAGAAGAAGCAACATCAGCTTCCTAACCTAACCCATTGAAATTCAAAGGAGACGAGAAGAAGTAAAATTACCTCTTTTTTTCGAGATTCTTGAAAAGAAACCAAGGAAGTTCAAGGAAGAGGAGTAGATATCTAGAGAGAACAGCAAAAATGTTCACTTTGCTGAATTTGAAACATTTCTCTCTTTCTTCTTCAAATTTGTGCACAAAGAAGCGATTGTTTCATTGCTTTGCACTTCACAGACCAAGTGTTCACTTCTTTTATGTTGTCTCACCTCACCGACAAGAAGCGATGTACATGTGCTTCTTGTTGCTTTAAGCGATGAAGCACACACTTCTGATAACACTAATCCCAAGTACTTTCTATATCTTGTGATCAACAGATCTACCTTTTCCGGCAATTCCAATCACAATTCCAGCTAGATCTAGTTTTTCCAGCGGCATCTCTAATATTCTCTTTCACTTTGGGGTTCAATTGAAGCCTCTAGTTCACCAAATTGACTGTTCAAATATTTCGACCACTTTCCAACTATTTTTCCGGTAAATCGAAATTTATTCTCCGAAGTACGCACTGAAGCTGCTTTCTTGGGAATCCATTGTGGATATTTGCTAATCCTGTGTTAGAACTCTCTTCAATCCAGTATTATGACACTTGGTTGGATGTTTTTAGTTCCAAAAATAAGAATACGGAAACTAAGCCCCATGATTACTTCGTAACCTTTCATTGGAGGTTCTTACTATTTAGCATGGGCCTCTTCTGAAAGGAGGAATAGTATCTCACTGAAACAGCTTTCACCCTACTCCAACAGTCACTTGTTTGGTTGCAACTTTGGGAGGATGCAATTTCATTGCTTGTGATGTGATCAATCCTACACCTTCCTTGCCATCACGTATCATGTTCCACAATCTCCCTCTTCCACCTCCTGTCTATGGTAGTACTTGTTTTATTCATATTCTAACTACTAGACCTGATGAGCTGGCTCTTCGAGCCATAAAATGTTTCTTCCTTTAGCTCTAGGGCTGGCTATCCTGGCTTTTTAATCGGAAAAGGGGGAATGCAACACGAGGACTTCTCGGGGGTTCACCCATCCTAGTACTATTCATGCCCAAGCACGCTTAACTTTGTAGTTCTGATGGGATTTGATGCTCAAGGGATATCATTGCTATTCTCCTGACTTTTGTTGGTACCTAATATACGCAGTTTAGACTCATACTTATTTCATTTCCTTCTCTTTGGACCTATCTGCCGTCTTTGTTGTCTTGCACGCGATCTTGCCAAAACCAATACAGCTTATCTTACCAATTACTTGGAGACTCCAGCTCCCTCTTCTCCTACAACACAGCTAGCATTGCCGCTACTCACATATTATCTTCACCAACATCCTCTACCGAGTACGATTGATTCACAATTTGTTCTAGGTCCTTCTTTAACTAAGGATCCACATTCCACCTACTGTTGGTCGAAAAGGAATACACTCTAATCATAATCCTTCTTCTTCTTCTTTTTTCTAGTGTTTCAATTCCTAAATCTACTGGCAAAGCTCTATCTATGCAGATCGGAGACGAGCAATGATTTAGGAGATTTATGCTTAACACTCTACTGTTACTTGAGAACTTATTCCTCTTCTTCCAAGTAAATATATTGTCGATTCTTTGTGGGTGCATTCCGTAACAGTTTTATTTTTTGATAACTATGGTGTTCGGGCTAGCTTGCACACACCTTGACCAATTTCACGGGATACATGCCACCTCCCACCAGTAACATATATCACATAACTATGTCCACCAAGGCTAGAACAAATGGTAAGAAATCTAGATTTTTTATAACCGTGGTGTTCGGCCATGGGATACCTGCCACATCCCATGCCACATCCCACTGACAACAAGTTTCAGGTAACTATGTCCACCTAGGATAGAACAGATGAGAAGGAATCTAGATGGTTTAATTGATTGACTTCAGGCCCACTATCTAGGTAAAGGGTAACTGCAGATAAATGATTGCAACTATCTTGCTATTTTTTCTCCTATAGCTAAAATTGCATCTCCTTTTTGTGTCCCTGGTAGTTATTTACTATTGAACCCTTCATCAGCTCGTCATCAAGAATGTCTTTCTTTACTGTGATCTAGAAGATGAGGTATGAACTAACCGCCAGGCTTTATTGCTAAACGGACTCTACGGGACTTGCATGTTGATTACACTTATCTTTATATTGTCTAAATCTTTTTCCTCGTACATAGTCTGGCAAGTTCAACAAACTTATGCAAGCGATTAGCATGATTCAGGAAGCTGATAACTTTGTATTTTATCGATACAAGACCTTAAATCTATGTTTGAACCAAAGCTAATCACTTTGTTTATGTTGATGATATGATTATCACTTGCAGTGATCAAGAGGGCATTAACAGCTTGGAACAACATCTCTTTCAGCAATTCCATACAAAGGACCTAGGTAAATTCCGGTATTTCCATGTTTTGAGGTAGATTAGTCCAGATCAAGTATTGTCATTTCACAACAGCAGTGTTCTGGAAAGTGAGAAGCAAGAAAAAGCAACAAGAAGAACAGGAATTGAAAAATACACCTAATCTCGTTTTTCATAAAGCGACGCTTCAGGCTCGCCTTGCTTCTCGCTTCTTCTACTGAAGTGAGTGATTTTTTCATATCACCTCGCTTTAGTGACCTAAGTTGATTATGTCTGAGATTGCCATAAGACCTCCCTCTTGGAAACTGGCTAATACAAAAGGGGGGCAACCCATTTTACTTTTTTTAAAATTTTCTGCTTACTTGCCTTATTATATTATGGTAGTACAATGTTTTGCATGAAAATACAGTAGATGAATAACCATTCGCTGTAAAATTATTTATTTGAATATCATATTTCCTATCAGACTAAGCATAAATGTTTTTTCCATGTTTCAGAATACGATTAACCAACATGTTAACTAATTGATTACGATAAATTGGATCAGATTTTGCTCTTTTTTCTGATGACAGTTGTGACTTATAAACTTACATGGATCAAACAATTACTAAAAGATGGAGTTTGGAGAAGCTACTCAAATGGAGAGTGTTTGTGAGAATCATGTTGCACTCTATATCGCCTCAAATCTCGTTTTCCATAAAGCGACGCTTCAGGCTCGCCTTGCTTCTCGCTTCTTCTACTGAAGTGAGTGATTTTTTCATATCACCTCGCTTTAGTGACCTAAGTTGATTATGTCTGAGATTGCCATAAGACCTCCCTCTTGGAAACTGGCTAATCAAAAGGGGGCAACCCATTTTACTTTTTTTAAAATTTTCTGCTTACTTGCCTTATTATATTATGGTAGTACAATGTTTTGCATGAAAATACAGTAGATGAATAACCATTCGCTGTAAAATTATTTATTTGAATATCATATTTCCTATCAGACTAAGCATAAATGTTTTTTCCATGTTTCAGAATACGATTAACCAACATGTTAACTAATTGATTACGATAAATTGGATCAGATTTTGCTCTTTTTTCTGATGACAGTTGTGACTTATAAACTTACATGGATCAAACAATTACTAAAAGATGGAGTTTGGAGAAGCTACTCAAATGGAGAGTGTTTGTGAGAATCATGTTGCACTCTATATCGCCTCAAATCTCGTTTTCCATAAGACGACCAAGCACTAAGAGATTGGTTGTCACTTTCAAAAGATACTTTTAGCAGATATGGTCACAAAATTTGTAAAGCCTAATTATTAGCTCGCATTCATACTTACCAAGCCTTTCCCAGGCCCTCGAGTCTCGAGTTAGTTATATATGTACAAGATCGGTATGCATGACCAGCTTGAAAAGGTATAAATATCCTCATTATAAAGTCTACCTATAAATAGATAGAAGCATTAGACATTGACGTCACACATTCCTATAAACACTTTCTCTCATGTTCTGTTTTTTTTAATGAAGTAAGAATTAGTATTAAAGCACTGTGTACGTGCTGATTATAAAAGAGATATTGTTAGCCCTATTCAAAAGTCCTATGCTAGGGATGGGGAGCTAGCAAAATCCAAAAGAGACTCAGGGAGCTAACAGGGTATAGACTGCTCCAACTACTTAAAGCAATTGAACATTGAACTTTTAGGGAGTGAAAGGAGTTGCTAAATCATCAAAACATATTCGGTTCCTTTTCCTCTCGTGTTTTATTTCTCACTAACTTATTTTTTGGTGTGTATTCCTATATTTCTATTCACAAAATTACACTGCCAAAATGGAAGTGCAAAGAAAGAGCACACAAATGAATAAGGTAATATCAGGCTGAGCAAACGCTCCTACAGAGTCGGTATATGATAAAGGTGGAAAATAAGTTTTAAAAATAATTACACAAACCTGCTGAATTAGAAATTGATTGTGTGCCAGAAACTGGAAGAACAGAAGACACATCCATCTTGACAGGGCTGTGATTTGACGCCAAGTTGGTCATTCCAGAGCGACTGAAAGCAGCACGAGCCTCGATGAAGTTTTCGGATATCAAAACAAGAAAGTTTGGATTCTTAGCCGTATCAATGGGCGGGTCAGCTGCTCGTGGATTGTGTTTTCCCTGTATCCGACAAAGTTCACACTTAATTCCATTTTTTTTTTAAATTCTCAAAGAAAAAAGACTAGAAGGATAACAGTGTGAGCAGAGTGAGGAAGATTATAAGGTCCTCTTCCTTTCATGGAAGACAGACCTACTGTCAAAAATCATGAAATAATAGAATGAAGATAAGTATCATGGAGGATTCCAAGGCAATTTTAAACGATAAATACTTTATCCACGATGCCTTAAAAGGTTGATCATATCTAAGCACTTATGAAGGCTAAATGATTCTGCACCACTATAGGATGTTGCATACTCTCAAACTGGGACTCCTAAATGAAAAAGAGATAAGTTAATGGAGGATGTCACTGTGGAGCTCATGGATATTCTTACTTCTGATGAACAAGCATAGAGTTTGAAACAAATGGAACTATAAAGTCCACTTGCATCGCCTTTCTCTACTTAAAACTAAGTGATAATGTCATGCGGTTCCATCATAAATTCATATTTTTTAACTAGTGAAATATTCTCCATGACGTAAGTATTGAAGGAGTGAGAAGTGCTCCAAAGATTACTCCATTAATGACACTCCAAGAATATAAAATATGTCGTACACAAATCAAATATAATCATGTTGTAAATATATGGCACCTGGGCCTAACTCAACCTCAAAAGCTAGTCATGAGGGGAGGATTGCCCAAATCCATATAAGCATATTACTAGTCCATTCACTAACCAATGTGGGACTCTAACCCACTTTAACTCTCCCCCTTCACGCCCAGACCCAAATGGAGCATGGACCCAAAGCCCAAACGGGGATTGACCTGGCTCTTATACCATGTGAAAAATAAAGGAGAAAATATTATTGAATTATGTATCTACATTATTACATTGATCCCTCTTTATAGACACTACATTGCAATCCTTAACCAAGTAGGATTTTATATACTATTCTTATTCCTATTCTAATTCTAACACATGTAACTTGCCCCAATCCTAAGCATAGAATCATGATAAATGAGTCACAAAGTCAGAAACTTTCTGGTTCAAGAGAGAGTAATAATATTGTTTCTGTCGAGGTAAGACAAAGCATGCAGGAAGTCAATCAGCAACTAGGAGAAATTGAAGACAGTAAATATTGTAGGTCTCAGGAACAAAGAAGAGTCAAGTTTCAACACAATACAAACAGTCTTTGAACCTAATAAACAAAAAAGGAAAGAAATCAATGAAGTTGGCCACAGTTACCGCATCATATATTGCTCTTAGTTTTGGAAGC
The DNA here is from genome assembly GCF_000226075.1 of Solanum tuberosum. NCBI lineage: Eukaryota > Viridiplantae > Streptophyta > Magnoliopsida > Solanales > Solanaceae > Solanum > Solanum tuberosum. The sequence continues at coordinate 480,612 of NW_006239094.1, read as the reverse complement.
TTTTTTGGGCATAGAACTGACAGGGAAATGGAACACTGCAACGGAAAGAGAAACTTGTCAGCAAAGGATGAAGCAGAATACGTGAGGGGAACTCCAGGATTTTAAAAAGTAAAAGGCCTTAGAGCAGTACCTGAGGGAATGCCTTTGCAACTGTCTCAGCATCCGATAGTCGACTATCTGTTTGTGCTTCAATATTTTCGTTCTGCTCCAGTTTCTGCATCTGTGGTCGATAAACTGGTGTAGGCAACGGATAAGGGTTGCTTCCAGAAATAAGTATACAATGTTTTTTCCCTTCCATGTTTTGTTGACTTTGGTTACCATTTAGTCCAGAAAACATCTGAAGGAAGCATCAGTTTAGTTATATATATATGTTAATAAATTGACAGGCTCCTCTTCTCCATGGAGTTGGATGAAGAGTTTAAATACATAAAGTTATCTCTTGGAAGAATCAAAAACAAAAAGTCAGCACTGAAAAAACGTTATTCGTATTATTCTCTGTCTAACACATATCACATGTGATTCATAAAGGTCATTTCGATTATTGATATTATCACATGACAACAATAGAGATGCAAAGTTCATTTTTTAAACAACTTAAAATCAATGAAACGCACCACTAATGCTTCAGCAAGTCCTTCTGCAACTGCAGCGTCATTGAAACCACCTCCTAAAAAAGGTATAGCTGAAAGCCACTGCAAAAAGGTATCCATGTCTCTTGTCCAGCCACTCCGCTGAACCAGGCAAGCTGCATAAAGGATAGTAGTATAGAAGAACAGGAAATAAAATTGTCAAGCAAAAAGAAAAAGAGAAAATATGTGTCTTGACAAAGAAAGAGTAGTGAGAGACGGACTTGAAAAACAAGAATTCTTTTTGACACAAGATCAAAATTGAATAATCCCCTTCAAAGTTTTATGTTGCTGTGGCCACAATTTCTTTTTTCATTTTTCCTTTTTCCTTATTTGGGGAAGAGAGTAGGGAGGGGAATATGACTGAAATTGCAACAGACCATCAAATCCACTAGAATATCACTGAAATAAATCAATTTGAAAGTTAAGAAATTGAAGTTGACTGTAAGCCATTATCAAGAGGATCTATCAATCCTATGCGCATTTATACACTCATGGAAGTCAGATACAAAAATAATTCATAAATCATGGATCAAGAGAGTCGCAATTAAGTTATCTAAACTCTATGCTGAATAGATAGATTTGGCATGTAAGAATCACATTATTAGATAATTTCCACATCAAGGAGATTGTACACACCACCTAGAAAACAGTCCTTAAATCATAGAATGATGCAGATTTCATCTGGACATACCATAATACCAGTACTGAATTTTTTGTTTCCCCTGGTTGAGATTTCAGACTGGGACAGAAAATGGTTTTAAGTGCATGACTCAACAAGCTCTCATGCTTGAAATTGCAATTAAATCAGCTAACAGAACCAGAAATTAAGAACAAGAAAAATACAAACCACTATAAGAACCATGTGTATTAAACATGACCAAGGAGACCTCCACATCGGCTGCAGATGATTTCTGAAATTTCAAAATGGAAGGTAAAATTAGCCTAGCTAGTAGAAGAACGTACAATTAATTGCTTTCAACTCAGATAGCATGGAATACTGTTTTCTTTTTCATCAGCAATATGGAATGTAATGGGACATGCTTATTTGAGTTATAAATTACGTTGTTCATGATGAATATTGAGATATTAAATTTACTCATACAAAATTGCCATCACATAAATACTAGAGAAGAATAACCAGTTTACAAAAATGAGCCATTTAGAATATGCGAACCTGTGAAGTTGAGTCCACTCCAAAAAAGCACCTGCACAAATTACCAAAAGGCTATACTCAGTAAACTTTATCTTGAATACTACTTGCAGGGTTTAATATGACCAACTTACAGAACAGGAGATCAATAAATTAACAACAGCTTCGATACATATTAGGTTACATATATACAATATATCAACCAACTATTAGGGGAAACAGAAAGCACTTTAATTTTCTTTGTTTGGTGGCTGCAGGAGTGATGCTATGGATTAGGGCTTTAAAGTTCCATAAGGAGGTATCAGAGGGATCTAAACCAAACACTCTTCCAGGAAAAAAATTGAAAATAAGAATATCAAAGAAGAATGAAATGGATGACCAGTTAAAAGCATCAAATCATCATATAAAGTTTTAAGACAATCTTATTTCATTGAAAGGATGGAACAACCATGAACAAGCTCCATAACAACACATTGGCAAATGAAAAAAATTCTGCATGTGTTGATTCAAATACTAAACAAACATCAAATTTTAGAAGAACCACACGGCAGAGGTTTCTGCATCAGCCATTCAAGCCAAAAAAAACTACCTAACTGTTTCAGCTAAAAGCTCAGAAAGCCAAACAAAAATAAATAGCCAAGGTAAAGCTAGATAAAAGGAAGAGCTGAGTAGGTGAAGGAGGATGAATTCCCAGTCATTTGCTCAACAACACATGTGTTCCTGCTTGCATATGTGCAGCTCAGCATATTTGAGAAGAAACCCGAACTGATATCAATTCAAAATCGGATGATCTCACCTTTCAGAAATACCAGTACAAGAAAGAACTAAGAAGCATCTCAAATGAAGAAACCTAACTGAAAATTGATAGAAATCTATAATTAAGTAGACCAGCGATAGAAGGTCAGAAAGCAGGTCTAATTATCCCTCTCAGTGGTCGACAAGAATTGTTAGCCAAAAGAAACCTGCTAATGTACCTTCCATGACTACAATAATTTTTTTCCCTTGAACATGTTCTTCTCATTAGCATCCTGAGCTTGCCCCTAGAGGGGAAACATTTACATGACCTCAAGTGGCATATAATCAACCTTGTCATGGACAGGGTTATATATAGTTAATAACCAAAATGAGTTGCATCCACACCATATGGATAGAGGATTTTCCCAGGTAGTCTTGGAAAGACTATACTCCCATTTAAACATGGCAGTATATTAAAAACATTTTAATAAATCCTTCATTCAAATTGTGCCCAAAATTTTCAAATTTAGATATACATTTAAGATTTCTCAATAGTTAATCTTAAGTTTTAAAATTAACATCTGCATTTAATACTTCTCCAGAGTTTATATATCTCACTAAGCATGGAATGTAGTGAGCCGGCAAGTCAACTAACAGGAGACTAACAGTCTAAGAAATTGTGGGTCTCAATAAGTTTATTGGATTGAGAAAAATATGCCAGAAAGATAACTGTAATGCATGCATAAATAGTTGGCAAAGCAATAATGTCTTAAGCAGCATAATTCAATTATCATGGCTTCTTTTAGCTTCCTTCAACCCAAGAATGGAAGTAATATAATTGGAAGTCATTTATCCAGTTTGTACTCCAAAAAGCCTATTTCTAAACTACTTTTATCGCTGAAATGCCTCTTCTGAAAGAGCATTAACCTTGTTTACTTATCTTTTCATAGAATAGCTACATCCATGCAGAAGATTAAAATACACTGTTGATTCCAAGCTCCGCAGACTTAATTAACACGCGACTAAAAAGTTAGAGAAAAAGGTGAGCAATATTTTCGTATTAAATGATCATATTTCCCTTATTCATGCTTCTCTGTATACCTAAGGGCTTGGTCTATTTAATTTTTGCTAGAATAAGAGGGGAAATTTGTCGGTCTAAATAATTCACCATCATCGGATTTGCGTTGCCTAAAGGTTTCACTTTGACTATCTTCTCCTACATTTTGACTTTGAGGGGGTAAAATGTATATATTTTGTTTTCTTGATGTCACATTTAGGTTGTTTAACATCCTCATTGTCTATTGTTGCAGTATTACGTCTCTTTTAAAGAATGCAGATGAGCAAGACTATGGTGCCACTATAAATTCAAAATAAACACAATAAATATAAATCAGTTAAGTAGTCAAAGTGGAGAGATAGAAGATAGTAACCAAATTACTGAAAAACAAAGATCACAGCTGTTGAAACTTGAAAAGAAGAATCACTGATTGAGAGCCTTAAGAATTGAAAGATGAGAGAGATACAAGATGATGAAGGTTGCAAGAGAATTCATGGAGAAATAGTAATTGTGTGAACAAGAAATGGTAAGTAGGGTTTATGTTATATAGTTTTAGGCTATGTTGCTTGGACTCTTCAAAAATGTCACCAAGTGGATGTCGGATCCTTCAAATGTAGTGCATTTTTGGAGGATCCGACAAGGGTGCGGCAGCATTTTTGGAGATTCCGAGCAACTTAGGTTTAGGGTTTGAGAGAACCACGTAAACAAAAGATCTTATAAGAAGGGAGGGGTGGGTAAAGTGCAACAACGGTTGGAAATTCCAATCATTGCAAACAACTACGAGTTTTTTAACCGCCTCCCTTCAGGAATTAGACTTTTTGTAAGCCATTCATTCTTATTTTCTTTTTTCAAAGTTAAACTTCGGTATCAAGGCACTTCAAAAGTTCCCCAAATTAGTTCAGAGAAACTCAAATGCTATGTGCACATGATTATCACATAGAGAAATGGTATTTCCCGAGAATAGCATTTTCTCAATGATTTACTAGGATTTTTTGTAAGAGATATTTACAAAATTGAATAAATAAACAACTCATTTTTTATAATTAAAACATAATTGAAGTAGATTATTACAACTCAATGTATGGAGTCTGAATCTCCGGTCAGCTGAGGTCAGGAGTTGGATTCCATTAGCTTGTGACCATAATTTCGGTTAAATTCGGGTAAAGGTTGAGGCTTTAATTCCCATCCTAAACTAGGGAAAGATAATCGGCCGACGATACAACAATTAATCCAAATAACGAAAATTAATGGCTGAATTCTGGATGAAATACTAAAACAAAAATGGTAACAAGTAGAAAAAATAAAACTGAATTTAAGTATATGAAAATGAGTACCTGATAATTTTATCAAGGTAATCGGAAACGATGGTTTTCCAGTAAGGACCCAACGCAGCGGTGCCTTCAACGGCGACGATCAGTTTGTCCACCATCTCTGCTTTAACCAACTGCTTGATTTTCCCTTTCCACGTCCAACCTTGTTTCGTTTATTCTTTTCTTTTCTTAAAAAATTACTCTCTAACAATAATAATGTTGTGCAGCAGCCAAAGACTACAAAATGTTGACTTATAAATACTATATCTAGGGTTTTTTTTTTTTAATTTCCCTAATATTTATCAATTATATATGGAAAATAAATTGATTCTCAATAAGAATTAATACACCAAAAAAAATTATGGTAAATATTGTATTATGGTAAGTCACTGTCTTAAAAGCAACTTTCATTGCAAATTGTTATGATCGTTTCTTCCAAGGTTATACAATTACTTTTAAAAACGTATATTCGTAATTGAAAGTTAGGAGTTCACATAAAAAAAATACTCTAAAAATAAAAATAAATAAGAATAGAAGAGGACTCTCGGTGCTTTTTGTTCAAAAATGAAGTTGTTTAAGTAGATGAAAAATTTCGGAAAATGTCAAGTCTCAGTTGATGACCTATAGACTGACATGATGGTTTGTAGAATGGTCTATGATTCAAAGAGAGGAACCGTAGGAGTGTTCTAGAAAAAAATTGAGGAACGTTGGTTCTATGAGAGGGTCCTACGGATCGTAGGAAGGACTTCGTAAAAGTTGACCCCAAATCTCAATCTTCAGTACTCGATCTACGGTTGACCAATACGAACTGTAGAAGTTTTTATGATCTATAGGTGGCACCCATAAAGTCGATCCCACGGTTTTTAGTAGGGCTATTCCAGTGTTTACCCACCCCTTCTAAGCTTAAACCCCAACATTTTTTACCTTTAATTAAGGGTGAAACATTGTTGATCAACTCTTTTACGTTCATTAGCACTCCCAAGACTCAAAGCAATCATCCAAGATGAGAAAGGTAGGGTTTTCAAGTATCCTCTTCAAGTTCTTCGAGTTTCTTCAAGAAAATTGTTCTTCCAGGTATGTAAGGCTATTCATAGTGATAGATTGAGTTCGTCCTCATGCCCTACATCTAAATTCAGTCAGTAAGAGTTTAATCTAGGGTTATACCCTTAGTTTTGAGAATTCTTGATATGAATTATGTTATTGATTCCAAGTTCTAAATTCTTGATTTTGAGTTGCAATATATTATACATTGAGATCTTTGAGTTGTTTTCCATGTTTATATTCCCACTTGAACCCTATGATGAGTGGTAGATTTCCATTCATTTGAGGTCTCTTTAGTTCAACAATTAGTGTCCTTGATGCCTGTTTATGTCATATCCTGATGATATTTTGAGGTTTTTCAGGTATGAAGGATAAAGGGCAAAGCAATGATGAATCCATGAAAAAAAGGCTAAAAACATTGTAAGGAGTACAAACTCCCAATTGGTAGTCGCCTAACCAAAATGGTTGATCGCCTAATTGGTCTGACCTCACCCAAGTTGACAGTGTGCACAATTGTAAATATTCAAGGCAAGTCGGCAGACTAAAGACGAAAAGGCAATTCGCCGAAGTTGAATGGGCGAACTAGAAGTCCATCACCAAAGGTGACAGAATTTTGAGCAAAAATGAAAGTTGAAAGGGTGAACAAGGTGGTAATCGATGATCCGTCGAATATGAAAGACTGATTCGATCGAGTTCACCAATTGAGGTTCAAACACCTGAAGCTTGAAATAAAAGAAGAGCGAGCTAAAGAGCAAACGACGATCTGCCAAATGAGTTAAGCAAGCCCTACTAACGTCACCGAATGAGTCACGTATGGAATCTTGGGGAAACTATAAATAACGCAAATGAGAGAGAAAATAAAGGAAGTTTGGGGGGAGGCCAGTGGAATGTTAAGATAAACTTTTCCCTAATTTCATAGTTTAGTTTTGATATTGAGAAATACTTTTTTTTCTTAGTTTTTGGGTTTTTCAAACACTCTTGTAATTAACAATTGAGGGTTGAAATTGAAGTGTTGTTGAAGATTATTGCTTAATTTTCAACACATTAATGGTTGGTAACATCATAAGTATAATTTCTTTATTTTTTATGATGTGTGACTAAAATCCCAAATCTAGGGGTGTGATTATGGGCTTGCGTGATGATTTAATGTAGTGGGTCTTGTTCTATGTTGTGTTTTATTATTGTTCATCTATGAATTTAGGTTATTTAGCATGAGATTAAATTCATAGGTAAAGGTTGCAAACTATTCCTATTCGAGATCTTCGATTGATGTTCGAAAGAGATCAATTGAAGTGGGTAAGTAACTTGATGTATGCAATTTAGGTTTGACTTCTATGGTTTGCTCGAAAGAGAAATTATAGTGCATTTCTAGTTGCCAAATCTGCTCGAAAGAGAGATTTCGTAAGGTAATGGGATGATTTGTGATTCACCTAGATGAGACTGAAAGGAGATTCTATGATATGGTGCTATGAGATCGAAAAAAGATTAGTGTCATTAACATTTCCTAGCCTATTCATATTTATTTAGCACTATTAAGCAGGACGTGTACCCATATGTGACATCAATACCAATCTCCACACCTCTAGATAGTCTCTTACTTGTGAAATCCCTATGTTTTTAGTTTAATTGTGATACTTGATTACAATTCTCTTTTTGTAAATTTGGTAAAATTATCTACCCAATTGTTCTAAAGTGCTACAATGAATAGGTTCGCATACTTAATTTCCTTGTTGAATTCTTATCCTTAAATCATTCCTTGTGGGATTCGACCCCAACTCTTCATTGTGTATTTTTATGGCTGACGATCGCTTACTCTTCTAATTGTTTTGAGGGTAATTTAAGTGTTATCAAAAATGGTGTTGCTGCTGGAGAATGGTAGCTAAGAATTCAAGTTGTTAAGTTAGTTTGTAAAGTTGAGTTTGTTCTATACCCTGGCAAGGTATAGAACAGTTCTAGCTGCGTGGATGAGATGATGTATCATCACGAGACTCATAGTGATGATTGTCATATATATATATATATATATATATATATAGAGAGAGAGAGAGA
>NW_006239094.1:470940-472318 GCF_000226075.1 Solanum tuberosum | reverse complement strand
TGACGAGCACACGAATGAGGAGGGGGGGGGGGGGGTTCAGTGAGTTAGCATATTTTACTTTGTGAAGCTTTAAATGATCTTAGCTTTTATTTATGCTTTACATTCAGTTGAGTATTTTGTTGCAACCTTTTCAGTTCACCTATTGTTGCTTTAGCTATATTACATACTCGTACTTTCAATGTACTAATGTCATTCGATTGACATTTTTTTATGATGTATATACATGTGTTTAAGATCATCAACAAGCACTTTGTTAAGATTACTTCGCACTCTTGATAATTTTTTTGTGAGACCTCCTTGATTCCGGAGGACTCCACTTATTTAGTTCAATCTTAGTTTGTTTAAGGTTGTCATGGGTCTTGTCATTGAGAGTCTTCAGAATTGCTTTTAAGATATTTTGTTAAAACTATTACTGTTGTCATTCAGTATTTCTAGATAGTTAAATTGAGCACTTTGACTTAAAGATTTATTTCCGTTTTAAAGCCTATATCTACTTGAGTTAGTCTTCCCCTAAGTAGTCAACTAGGCCAAGGGTTCGCTTGGCGGCCAACAATGGTTCTCGAGTGTCGGTCACGTCCAGGGTATAGGCTCAGAGCGTGACAGGTGCACCCAAAGTCTTCAAATCCTAAATTCGTCTTAACATGCAATACTGCTGGAGCTAGCAGAGGGAATATGCGACATAGTTCATATGGTTTTTGTGTCACTATTTGGAGAGCTTTAAGATTTTATATCTACCAAGTTTTCTGATATCAGATCGGAGACAAATTCTTTATGTTTAAAGAAGATGATAAAAGGGCACCAGAAAATACCTTAGGAGAGAGACAATTGAGGAAGGGAAGGAAATAGCTAGTCAAATAAATGTACAGTTCAATCATATATTCATAGAAACTAATCAACTAGCTGATTTCATCACAAACACGACAATCAATCAAGAAGACATGAAACATTTCTATAGTTTTAATCAGCAACAAAGCATGGGAAGTGTCACGCCCCAAGCTACCCCCAAGACGCGGACACGGGACCTAGGACCACAAGTGATCCCAAGCTAACCCTGCTGGCATGATCATGAGCATACTAAAGATAATAAACTGATGCGGAAGTTAAATCATATACAAATCTGAAAAGATGGGGAATACCCATATACTATAACTGAATATATCAAATCTGAGAGTTTAATACAAAAGAAATATATTAACTCAATACTAAGCTGAATCTAACTATGTCTGAAATAAGCCTCTAAACTGACTAGAAATGTTGGGACATGCCCCAACTACGTCTAGCAAAACTGAAACTAAAGACTAAAAGAGATAAAGATAAACATGTCACTAGTCCCCGAAGAATGAGGACTCACCACTGATGCTACTGAACTGAAGATCGG
>NW_006239094.1:446775-469634 GCF_000226075.1 Solanum tuberosum | reverse complement strand
ATTTACGGTCAGACCTACGGACCGTGGATCGAATGACGGTCCGTGCTGGTCGACCGTCAATTGGGACTGAAGCTGGGCTTTTGGGGTATCGATCCACGGACACGAACTACGGTCCGTGACCTGATCTACGGACCGTAAGTCCGGCCGTGGGTCAACACTTAGCCAAATTTTCTGACTGAGTTCTGGGGAAGTTTTCTGTCACGAACCACGGACCTGCAGGACGGACCGTTAGTCCATCTACGGTCCGTGGATGGTGTCTGTGAGTGCCATCTGTAACATCAGAAATCTGAATTCCATATTTTCGGATACGGGGTGTTACAGGAAGGAAGATTTTGAACATGTACAAAAACCAAATACCAACAATTAGAGTAAGAATAAAGAGTATTAACAACAACCGCAACATCCAAACATGATAAGAGAGTAGAGAAAGGTCACACAATCTCACAGTTATTACATTTACCAGATAGTTTGTGACCAAATAAAAAATAACTGTGAAAATACTAACTAGCCTAAGTTATGTCAGCCAACAAAAAATAATACTTTCACAAGTAAAAGGCGAAGGTCAAGGAACCAGATCCACATTGCATAACTAGCATCCAATTGAGAGTTCAAAAAGAAAGAGTTTGGGAGCGACTTGGTTTTCTCAACTTCTACTTCAACTAAAGGAAAATCTTCAGTCAGATAAGGATTTAAGGGAGATTAAGGGTCTGTCTGAAAAGTCATCTGGTAATTGGAATTGGTGAAATTATTAGTGTAGTAATTACCAGCCTAGTAATTACACATCCTAGTAATTACACTGACCTATTTATTTGACACAATGTAATTACACATGTGTTGTTTGGATGCACAATTGCAATAATAAGATTATATTAAATTTTAAAAATAAAAATTAATTATTTAAAATTTATATTAGACAAATAAGAAACTTTATAAATGATATTAAATTAAATATGTAAGAGATATATATTTTTTGAAAATATATTACTAATAAACATACGTTTTTAACTAATATTATGAAAAAAACTAATTGATTTATATTTTTCAAATTAGTATATTTCAGTTGAACTAATCATATAAACTAAAAGTACAAGATTTCTATGAATATCATGAAATGCATTTTGACAAAAAAAATTAATGTTATAAATAAAATGTCACACATTATTAAAATATTTGAAAAAAATAATAATATATCAAGTCTAACTAAAAAATAAATGACTTGCAATATGAAGTCTCACGTCAATACTACTAAAACAAATGAAACTGAAAATATAACATAAGTTCTAAATTCAAAACAAAATAGTCTTACGTCAAATTTGAGCATAACATATATAAATATGATTTAAAAGAAAAGGAAAACCTAAGTCTATAACCTTAATCAACAAAGAATTCTACTTTAATTTAAAATTTAGAATACTATCAAAATTATGCCAATAAAAATAAAATAAGCATGGCATGAAAAATAAATAATACAAAAAATTGCATGGAATCACATGAAGTAAAGGGAAATGAAATATAAAAAACAAAAAAAAAAAAAAAACTTTTAGAAATTTTTAGAATAATAAAAATAAAAAAAGAACTTAAAATAATAAAATTTTAAAAAAAACTAAAACGAAGAAAAAAAATTGAAATTGAAAAAAGAAATTAAAAAGTAACCAACTTGTAATCATACCATGTTAAGGTATGTTTGGAAAGTCACCCTGGTAATTAGATTTGATGTAATTGACTGTAATTATATTGTCTGGCATGTTTAGTTGACCAGGTAATTATTTGGTCAGCAAGTAATTGAATGTAATTAACAGGGGTAATTACACTCTCCAATTCGCAGGGGGAGACTGTGAATTACTAGTAACTAGTATACGTATCCGCGCGTTATTTTAAAATATAATAATATTTTAAATTAAAAATAACTATTAAAATTTATCATGCACTTAGTAATGTATATTTTCAAAATAATGACACAATTCATTAACTTATTTATTTGATCATGTTAAATTAATATTACTAATACACAATTTAACAATTATATTATTAAAATATTGTGTCTATAGCTATAATTATCTATTAGAATAATATCATTACAAATTATCTTTTGAATTTTAAAATTGTTGAATTTTTGTTATTATTTTATCACGTTAAAAGAAATACAATCCATGTAATATAATTGGTTTAATTTACTAAATTTTACTTAATCAGGTTTTAGAGTTTGTGTTTGAGTGAGATTGTAATGGGAAGTTTTAAAACTGCCTATTTATATTCCCATTTTTATTTAAATAAAGAATTTAATTATTATTTTTAATTTTTAATTTTTAAAAAAGATCATTCAAATATTTAATTTTTATCTTTATATAAATATTAAAAATTACAATTTGTGTAATATAATTTGTTTAATTTAATAATTTTCAATTAATCATGTTTTAGAGTTAGTGTTTGAGTGGGAATGTAATGAGGAGTTTTAAAACTGCCTTATTTATATTCTTGTTTTTATTTAAATAAAGATATTTTTTTTGAATTTTAAATTTTAAAACAGATAATTCAAATATTTAATTTTTAATTTTTATCTTTATATAAATATTAAAATTTGTAAAATGATTGTATAATATTAATTTAAAGTAATTATTCAATAAAAAATAATTTTGAAAATTTTAGTTTCTATTTTAAAATGGCAATTCATTTTATTTTAATTATTAGACAATTTTCTGTAAATATTCTTAGCGTGAAGTTTCATATTTTTTAAAATTCATTTATTTTATTGTAATTTTTTTTCATAATCTGTTTTTAGAGTTTGTGTTTGAGTAGGAATTTAATGGGGAGTTTTAAAACTGTTTATTTATATCCATGTTTTTATTTAAATAAAATAATTTAAAGTTAGTTTTAAAATATATTATTCAAATATTTAATATTTGTGTTTTTTTAAATTACGAATTTGAAATAATTTTAATTAATTATAATTACTGATTTTTAAAACTGATCCCACTATTTTAAAACAATTAAGTGCAATTACATGTGTTATTTTTTTTTGCAAAATACAACTTTGTAATATTTATTTTTAAAAGAATTATTTAGTTGGTTACTCTTTTTAATTTCTTTTTGGTTAATTTAAGATACATATATAAAAGAATTTTAAATTATTTTTTGAATTTTAAAATTGTCTAATTTTTGTTAGTATTTTATTATGTTAAAAGAAAAACAATTGGGGGAAAATAATTGTTTAATTTACTAATTTTTACTTAAACCAGTCTTAATTCCTGCAGACTAAGATTCAATTTCAAGTCCTAAGGGATTCAATCCAAACACTCATAGATTCTATGCCCGCCTCTACTGTGATGTTCCAACCCTGAAGTCACTTCCTTTAGAGTTGAGTTCAAAGTTACAGCCTTTAGTAGATAAGCCGGAGTTAACTCATGATAACTCTTAGCCCTTACTTCCGATGAATGAGAAGTCTAGTTAGGCAGTGGAAACCCTGGGAAGTAAGGAAGTTCAAGTTAGAGGGCATATGAATATGGCCTTATTTGTTTGCACTTAATGGAGGTCTGAATCTTAATCATTCAGATTCAACCCATTAAGTTGTCACGATCCAGACCATCGTGATTGCCATCCACACTAACCCTTCGGTGGGAGAACCATTAACACTAATTAGCTAACCAAGAACTACACAACTTAATAAAAAACAAATGCATTTAAAGATACATAGGCAGGTTTAAATGCAGAATTAAAGTAGAGTTCCCATAAACTCTGAAAGTCTAACAAACGATTGCGGAAATAACACCTAGAACCTGAAAGTCAATGTACCAAAACTCTAACAAGGATCATAAGTCTAAGGAAATGGGTTCAACCCAATTAAACAAGAGAATAACTAAAATACTAGTCTGAGTCAGAATAAGATGGACTGAGCAAAAAGAGAACTCATGACAGCCTAGAAGAACTGGCTCACTCTTGAATTCGATTAATCACTGATCTTCTAGACGAGGTCTGTCAATAGCCGTCTGAAGATGTCCTATACTCAACAAAGAAAGAGCAAGTGCAGTATCAGTACACAACCACAATGTACTGGTAGAATCACGCGGCTATCCCACTAAGTGCAATATAAGCAAGTAATTACAACATCATAAACATGCATACATCGAACATATACAATATCAATATCATTTCAAGACCCATGTACAATACCACATTCTCATCAATAAGTATATGAATAACAAGTCATTGGTCCTCTCAGGAACCCATACCCAAACAGTTAGTGTACCGGTACGTGGTACTCGATCCAAGTTAGTGTGCCGTATGTGACACCCAATCCCATATATGCGCCGGAATGTGACACCGGATCCAAGTTAGTGTGTTGGAACGTAACACCCGATCCATTCAACAAGCCACAATCACAATAACAATGTACATTCTTATAATCATACAATCAAGTCATGATTCATGGCATAGAATTATTCAAACCTCCTCATTTACGATTAGTGTAATCAATAATGCAACATTCACATACATACATGCAATATAATGAAGCAAGTACAAACATATATCACACAACATTAAATCACAATCATCACCTACCTCGAACAAAGTTTGAATCCCCCTAAGAAACTTGATTCTTCCCTTTTCGGATTCTTTCCGCTTGCTCTAGGTCTACAAACAAACAATTCAATAAGGGGATCAATAATTAAGGTCTAATTTCCCTGGATTATGACAAACCCAAGACCCAAATTATGATCCTAAGGTGCAACTAGGGTTTTTTCCACTATTTAAAACCGTTCAAAACCCTCCCCCAATGACATACAACCAAGATTCTACGTTCTATGGATCGAAAAATGGAATTGGAACGGGTATTGGGGCCACCCAACCCTTGGATACGGAGTCGGCTTTTTTAGGGAGCGCTTTACCCCCAATGTGGGACTTTCCGGCGTGAATTCAGATTTAATGGGGCTTCAATGTGTGTACCGAACACCGGATGGGAAACCAAAAAAAAAAGTATTTAAAATTTATTGGTAAATTACCAACAAAAATTTTCTGTTACTAAAATTGCCAACCAATTACCAATGTATCTGGAAAAGTTTACTATCAGACAATTGTTGCTATAATTACCAACGGAATCGAATAATGAAGAAAAAAATTTACTAACTCCTTTTCAATTTGTATGAAAGGTACTAACGATATACTAACCAAAAATTAGTTGGTGAATTTACTAAAGGAAATTTCAGGGCCATGTTTCAAAATTTTGTAACAACATCTTTGGGTGTTTACCAATAAATTAAAATCGGTTTGTAATATTTACCGACGAGCCTTTTAGCAACGGATTAATATAAGTTGATATTTGATTGGTAACTCAATTTGCCAACCAATTTGATCAATTTACCAACGTAATTTTTTTTGTTGGTAATTGGGGTTCCTTTTGTAGTGATAGTGATTGAAATGACGTAAAATAACTCATAGAATTCTTAAAAGTTTTTTATTTAGCTACAAAAAAAAATATATGGACTTTATTATCCAACTATTTTCTCTGTTTTACCAAATATTTGTGCTATTTCTAGTACATTTTATAAATTCAAAAATAAACCAAGATTTGCAGATTCTGTTAAGAAGATGATTGAAAAATTTTAAAAATATTTTATTCCTATTTCTCAAATTTTATTTAACCATTTGTTTGTTAAACCCACATTACAAAGATGAAGGTGCATCATGAATGGTTGATAAAATATATTTCAATTTAGATATTCAAGATGATGAAACACCTAGTTGTCAAAAAGTTAAAGATACTATAAAAAATGAAGCTAGAAAATTGTATGACTTGTATAATTCTCATAGAAGAAATGTAGTACGTAATGAAGAACCTCAAAGTTCTAGGTGTAGATATAATAAAGATGATCGTGATGACATGCTAGATTGTTTTCTTGAACTTTCTCATAATGATAAAAATGATTTTTATGCATATATTAATCAAAATACGAAAACTATTAAGGATTCACAAGGTTTACCTGATCTTCTAGATTGGTGGAGCAATTGCGGCAAGGGATTTCCAAAACTTCAACCGGTTGCTCGAGATGTGTTAGCTATTCAAGTATCTTTAGTAGCTTTAGAAGGAGCTTTTAGTGCAACAAGATTTCAAATTGGAAATCATAGATATTCATTAGCAGCAGATAGCTTGGAGATATCAGTACAATTTAGAGATTAATGGCAAGAGAAGGAGTTATGGGCGACCTACCAAATTTGAAAATGCTATTGATGAAATGATGCAAGATTTTAGTGACGACGACATTGATGCATTGGAGGAACTAGCTGATCAACCAATTTCAGATCATGTTACTAGAGAAATGTTAAATAGTTTAAGAAAAAATTGGCTTGGTAGCATGAACTATTAGTATGAGTATGATAATTTGAGGTCTAATTCAAACAGAACCCTTCCTAGAAGGTGGCTGTGTAGATTAGGTCCTCTAATCCTCTACTAATATTTTGTAACTCAAATTGTAATATTTAATTAATATTAATAAAACTATTGGCTATTCGCCTTAATTTTTTTTTATTGTCTTCAATTTTAATACAAAGTTTGAAATTAAAACTTTTATAACTTTTAAAGTTTGAAATTTATACTTTTAAATTTTTAAACTTTTAAAGTTTGAAATTTATACTTTTAGATTTTAAACTTTTAAAGTTTGAAAAATTAAACTTTTATACTTTTAAAGTTTGAAATTAAAAATTTTAAACTTTTAAAGTGGGCAGAATGGTCTGGGAGACCCTCGTACTTGTCTCATTTTGTCACCTTAACCCTTCTACTCACGAACTTTGCCAAACTGAACCCTCGAACCCACTGAAATCCAACATTTTAAACCCCTTTTTTTGACCACTCAGTGATGCGTAAACTACAAACGCCACACGTAGCTTTCCACGTCATTTAAAAATGCCACGTAGGTAGAAAATGACATGTTAAAAATAGGCTAATCCTTTCTCTTTCAAACATTTCTTTCCTTTCTGCTTTTCAACTAGACCCTTCTACTCTCTCTAGTCCTGATTTACATTGTTGATCACTGCGATTTTTTTTTGATTTTGTGAAGTGTTTGAGTTCGCGTTTCACTCCATAGTTGTAAGTTTGTTGACGAATTTTCATTCTCTTTGTTTTGCAGCTGTGTTTTTGGTGTTTCATTTTGAAATTTGTTGTTTTGAGTTCGCGTTAAGGCTAAGTACTTTTGCAGAGGTCGTTGTGTGATTTTAGGGAGGATTTTGGTTTTTTACATGCCTAATAACAAGCCTAATAACAATTTGTAGAAGTATTATGCATTCAATGGCATTTGTCGTGAATATCTGTTGAACCTAGGGTTTTTTTGTATCTGAATTTTTATTTTTATTTTTATCAATTGCGTTGGATTTCTTTCTTGTTAGTGGTCCAATTGGATTATATTAGATTATTATAGAGGTTTTTGTTGTATTCCATAAAGAATTAGTTTAAAATTATGTTTTTTTTTCGACTAGGGCTTTTTGTGAATTAGGGTTTTTTTGTCATTTAGGGATTTTTGTCAATCATCTGAATGTATTCTCGTGACTTTGCAGGCATGGTAAGAATGTGGCTTCAACAATTATTACACTTCAAATGCATTATGGGGGCTATTTTTTATCAGATCCTAAACTCAGGTATGCTAATGGAATTTTTGATCTTGAAAAAATAAGAATCGATATGGATGAGCTTTGTATAATGTTTTTTTGAGAAATTAGCTAGAGAATTAGGAGTAAAAAAATTGAAACCTTTGGGTGCAAAGTTAACAAAGAGGTGGTTTTTATATGTTGAATAGTGATGCTGATGTGTCGAGATTTATTAACAACTTAAAGGGCGGGGACTTTGTTGATGTGTATGTGGTACATCAAATTAGTACTCACTTAATTGTTGAGGATCCTAATGAGGTCCAAATAGCCCAATTGCTTACTCCTAAAAAAGGTAAGCCCCCTTCCCCCCACCTACTGTTATAAATGTTAAAGCTGATGTGTCTTCCCCTCAACCATCTGATAAAAATGATACAAATATAAAAGAAGATCAACAACCTAGGGTAGACAAGGGTAAGAATAAGGAGAATGTTGCTCTTGAGGTTTCTTTAGAGGACTTAGATGAGGATTGTTGACACCCAATTTTGGCCTAACATTTTCAAAATTCGTAAGTTTTAAATTTTATTTATTTAATAGTTCAAAATAATTTTTTTATAATTTTAAATAAGTTTATCGATAATTATCCTTATTTACCAAAATTTAGGATTTTTTATCAGTTAATTTTAAATTTGCATTTTTACATGTCATTAGTTACGTTCATTATATATATTTTTTAATATTCATTTTATTTGTTATATTTGTTAATATTCATTTTGATATTTTGCACAATCTAGAAATTCATTCAAATGCGGATAAAATTTGCATACACAGTTTGATCGATCATTTTGGGACGCAATTTCAACACCACAATTTGAGCCCATTGAATAATTATTTTCCTATTTATATTTTGATTAGGTCAAAATATAGGTGAGGGGTGAATAAAAATCCAGGGTGTAATTTTCAGTCTTAAGAAATTCTCTAGTGTTCATGATTTTCCGGTGACAAGCTCACCGGAGTTCCGCCGGAATCCGGTGAGTTCACCACCCTTTGGCCGAAAAAATCTCCAATATTTCTACCATTTCTTCCTTTCACCCCTCTACAGAAATCCGCAACCATTCATTCTTATCCATAGCCAAATTCCGTAGATCTAAGAAAAACCAAACGTAAATCTTCATCTTTTTTTTTAGATTTACAAAGTTTCGATCATCCCCATCCTAAACCCTTTACATAAATGTGCCGAGCTCTTCAAGGGATATCCTTTGATATAAATTTTATGTCAAAAATTCGTCAAAATATTTTTCGGCGAAGTTCTCCGGCGAACCCACAGAACAACTAGATATGATTGAAAATTGACTAATTCCGGCGTGGCTCCATCTCCAGTGAACAACAACCAAACAACCCAACAACCTTTCTACCTTCGTCTCTTTCCCGAGTTTGCTTGAGTTTCTCCATTAATGGAGAACTCCAAGCTCTTTGCCATCCCACAGCTCGAACAACAACCAGTCGACAAAGTCGGTGAACTCCGGCTAACACAATACAACTCTGACAGCAGAAATCAACGAAACCCATATCCAAACTAGTAGCCCGAGCGTTGACGAGGTCCGGCGAAATGGATCTCCAAGCTCTGATAAAACTCCAATCATCTTCAATGTTGGTAAAAATTCTAGATCTCACCCTTTAATTTCATTCTAAGTGTAGATTATTATTTACTTCTCTCATATTTTATTGTTGCTCTTTCATATTGCCGATTCTTTAACTTGTTTGTATTTTATTAGGTTGCGTAGTTTTGTGTACTGTGTTAATGATAGAGAATTTAGAAGGAGAAAAACAAAAAATACGTAAGAAGAGAAAAGAATTTGCTGGAGAACTTGGTCATTTTATTCATAACTTCAAGCCTATATATAGGCAAATACTTAACAGATAATCCATTTAAACAGGACACATATCAGTCCTATTATCAACTTACTCCAAAAAAATAGAGCACATGACTCCTAAAGCAAGCATAACTCTTTACTCCACTAATTCCTAAAAATCAAAACAACCTGCAAACTGCTATAATTAAAAAGAATTAAAACTCCTAAAGACTAGGTCAACTGCCAACAGAAAACTATGACTAAACTTTCAACAGTTCCCCCTTAAACTGATGTTTGCTAACAGTCAGTTTACGTCTTTGATTGTACATACACCTAGCAACCTTCTAAATTTCATGAATGACTCCGTCTTCAAAGCCTTGGTGAAAATATCGGTAACTTGATCTTCGCTCCTGCAGTAAATCAGATCAATTGTTCCATTATTGCTAAGATCTCTTAAGAAATAAAACTTCACATCAATGTGCTTGCTTCTTCCATGTAGCACCGGATTCTTGGATAGCTGAATTGCTGAATTATTGTCACAAAAAATCTTAGTGGCTTTTGCTTGCTTGAATTTTAACTCCTCCAAAAGTCTCCTCAACCAAATAGCTTGACAAGCACAAGCAGTCGCAGCAACAAACTCGGCTTCTGTAGTAGACAAAGTGACAATTGGTTGCTTCTTAGCCGACCATGAAATAGCACCGGACCCGAACATAAAAGCATAGCCTGAAGTGCTTTTCCTGTCATCGCGATCACCAGCATAATCATTATCCGTATACCCAAGAAGATTGGGCTTTTCACTCTTCTTATAAGCTAGTCCAAAGTCTCTCGTTCCTTTCAAGTAACGGAGAATTCTCTTGGCTGCCAGCAAGTGCATTTCTGTGGGATTCTCCATGTACCTGTTGATTAAACTCACAAAGTACATTATGTCAGGCCTTGTAGCAGTGAGATACATCAAACTGCCTACGATTTGTTTGTAAAGTGTGCTGTCAACTTTCTTTCCAGTAGGATCTTTGTGAAGCTTCAAACCAAGTTCAACAGGAGTGTTAACTGGATTGCATTCCATCATCTGAAATCTTTCTAGAATTTCCTTTATATACTTCTTCTGAGAAATGAAGATCCCTTTCCCAGATTGCACTACCTCTATGCCAAGAAAGTAATGCATCAATCCGAGGTCGGACATTTCAAACTCATTCATCAGTGACTTCTTGAATTCCTCAAACATGGCACCACAATTTCCAGTAAAAATGAGATCATCAACATACAAGCAGATAATGAGCATTTTTCCTTCATCCCCAATCTTAACAAAAAGTGTATGCTCATAAGGACATTTCGAAAAACCAACTTTTAGAAAATAGCCCTCAATGCGACTATACCAAGCTCGAGGAGCTTGTTTTAGACCATAGAGGGCCTTTTTTAATCTATAAACCTTATGCTCATTTCCAATTTCAACATAACCAGGGGGTTGTTCAACAAATGCATGTTCCTTCAAGTGTCCGTGTAAGAACGCCGACTTGGCATCTAGCTGGAAAATAGGCCAAGAATTCTGAGCTTCCAATGCGATAACCAATCTAATTGTATCATGCCTAGAAACAGGAGAAAATACTTCTGTATAATCGATCCCATATTGTTGCTTATACCCCTTGGCCACTAAACGTGCCTTGTACCTATCAACTTTGCCATTTTCCTTCAACTTTGTTTTGAACACCCACTTCAGTCCAATGGTTTTCTGTCCCTTTGGAAGATCAGACAACTCCCAAGTATCATTTCGTTTGATGGCATCAATTTCATCATCCATTGCTTTTCTCCAATTTTCTTCCTTTACAGCACTCTCAAAACATGTAGGATCGCAATCTCAAAACAAAGCAAAGTGAGTAATTGGATCTTCAATTCCAGTTACCTTGTAATCCTTCATCCAAACAGGCCTTCTTCTAACACGCCCAAGAGTTTGAGTTGTTTCTTCATTTGCTACAGCATCTGGTGGTGGAGTTATAGGGGCTGAATCTGATAAATTTTCAAACGTACAAGGTGTTGAAAATTGCTCTTGTTTTGCGTCACTAGCCTGCCTATTCCATTCCCAAATGTTTTCCTCATCAAAAGTAACATCCCTGCTAACAACAATCTTTTTAGTCAATAGATTAAACAACTTATATGCTTTGGAAGACTCACTTACACTAAGAAAAATACATTTTTCAGCCTTATTGTCAAGTTTCTTCCTTCTTTCATCCGTCACATGGGCATATGCAATGCATCCAAAGATTCTAAAATGATCTACTGTTGGTTTTCTCCCATTCCATGCCTCCTCCGGTGTCATATTTTTAACAGAAAAAGTTGGGCTTCTGTTTAAAAGATGAACACTCCAATTTACTGACTCTGGCCAGAAAATTTTTGGAATGCTTCCTCTCAATAGCATACTTCTTACCATGTTGAGGATGGTTCTGTTCTTCCTTTCTAACACACCCTTTTGCTGTGGTGTATATGCAGTTGTAAGCTCTCTCCGAATGCCATGATCTGCACAGAATACTTCAAATTCTTTTGAGCAATATTCACCACCACGATCAGTTCGAAGAGCCTTAATGGTTTTTCCTGCTTCATTTTCCACACGTACTTTGAAGCTTTTAAATGTTGAAAAAACTTCAGATTTTTCTTCCATAGAATAAGCCCATGTTTTTCTTGAAAAATCATCTGTAAAAGTGATTAAATACCGTTTACCTCCATTAGACGTTGGGTTTATCGGACCACAAAGATCTGAATGTACCAGCTCAAGAACATCCTTTGCTCTCCATGACTTTCCTTTGGGAAATTGAGAGCGAGGTTGTTTGCCAACAACACATTCTTCACAAATTTTGGAAGGTGTTGTAATTTAAAGAAGACCACTGACCATGTTTTTCTGTTGGAGTGTCTTCAAGCCTCCAAAACTCAAGTGACCATATCGGAAGTGCCACAGCCATGATGAATCATTTACTTCAGCCATCAAACAAGATTGAATGCTATCAATCCTCAGTAGAAATAATCTGTTGGAGCTCATTTGAACTAGTGCAATAGCTCCTCTCTCAGTATCATAAATTTCACACTCTCACTTCTTGATAGTGATGACATAACCTTTTTCTTACAACTGACCAACACTAAGTAAATTACTTTTCAAGTCAGGAACATACAACACATTAGAAATTGTTTCCACAAAACCATTCTTGGTTTTAATCTTGATGTCACCTTTCCCCATCACTTTTACAGTTGAACAATCACTAAAAGCCACAGTAGAACGAAACTTTTCATCCAAAGATGAAAAAGAAAATTTGCTTCCGCACATGTGATTACTGCATCCAGTATCTACATACCAAATATCAGATTCATGTTCTGTTCTAGCATGGATAGCCATTAACAATGTTTCTACTTCCTTATTTTCGACAAAATTGGCACTTTCATCTCTTTCTTTGTCATTAGGAAGTCTAGTGTAACAATCTGATGCATAGTGACCAAATTTGTGACATCTGTAACACTCTACCTTGGATTTGTCATGGTTTCGACCTCTGCCTTGAGACTGATCAGTGTTGGTTTTGAAACTTCTAATGAAATTTCTTTCTCCACGATCTCCTCCTCCTCTTTCTCTTCCTCTTCCTCGGCCTCTACCTCTACCTCTTCCTCTATAGTTGCTGGAATAAGTATTAGTAGAAGCCTTCAATGCATGCTCCTGTGCTCCAAAACTTCTGTTCATCTTCTGTTCATGAACTAGTAAAGAACTTTGCAGTTCATCAAGAGATAGTTCATCTATATCCTTTGATTCTTCGATTGAGCAGACAATATAATTGTATTTTGATGTAAGAGGTCGTAAAATTTTCTCCACAATGGCTACATCATTTATCTTCTCACCGTGGAATCGCATCTTATTGGTTATTTCCATGGTTTTAGCACAATAGTTTGTGACAGATTCTCCTTCCTTCATATCCATTGTTTCAAAATCATTTCTCAAAGCTTGAAGTTGTGCGCACTTCACCCTGCTTGAGCCTTGATACTTCTTCTTCATGGAATCCCAAATATCCTTGGAATTTTCTTTGCAAAGAATAGTTTCCAAGATGGGACGATGAATTGCCTAAAAGAGATAATTCTTCGCTTTCAGATCTTTTAGCTTTTTCGCTTCCAACTCTGCCTTTTGAGCTTTTGTCAAAACTTCGCCTTCCATCGGAGTGCCAATGCCGTCCTAAATGATTGGCCAATACTCTTTTAACCGTAAGAAGTTTTCCATCAACATGCTCCAATGGTCATAGTGACCATCAAAGTGAGGAATTGCTGCTTGCACAAAATTATTTTCAGTAGCCATGAGATAATCTGAAAAGAAATATGTGGCTGCCTCACTTGTTGTCACTCTCAGGATAATCTGGCTCTGATACCACTGATAGAGAATTTAGAAGGAGAAAAACAAAAAATACGTAAGAAGAGAAAATAATTTGCTGGAGAACTTGGTCATTTTATTCATAACTTCAAGCCTATATATAGGCAAATACTTAATAGATAATCCATTTAAACAGGACACATATCAGTCCTATTATCAACTTACTCCAAAAAAATAGAGCACATGACTCCTAAAGCAAGCATAACTCTTTACTCCACTAATTCCTAAAAATCAAACAACCTGCAAACTGCTGCAATTAAAAAGAATTAAAACTCCTAAAGACTAGGTCAACTGCCAACAGA
Source organism: Solanum tuberosum (assembly GCF_000226075.1). Lineage (NCBI taxonomy): Eukaryota > Viridiplantae > Streptophyta > Magnoliopsida > Solanales > Solanaceae > Solanum > Solanum tuberosum. The sequence continues at coordinate 455,523 of NW_006239094.1, read as the reverse complement.
AAACTATGACTAAACTTTCAACAGTTAATTTATTTCTTGTTAAATTTCATTTTTTATTTGTTATAGTTTATCATATACTTCAGATTGCTTATCCGAATTGTTCTACTTTTGTCCACATTAATGGTTCTGAATTTATTAAAGTTAATTGTTAAAGTTATTTTGTTTATGACATGGTTACTATTATTATTATTATTTTATTTGGTTAACTTTTGGGATATTACATGTTGCTTTGCTGTTCATTTTGTTAATTTTATATGATAGTGTTGAAGTTATTTTAATTTGTTATTATTAATTAATTTATTAATTATTGATTTGTTATCTCTTCTCTTTTGGTAACTTGTGTTAGGAAAATCACAGATTTTAGTGGGTCTTGCCCTTGATATGTTAAATTCAATTTTATGCAATTTAGTATTATTATTTTTTAGAATTTTCTAGTAAGTAATGTTATTGCACTTTGGTTACTGTTTTATTTTTAGCTACTGCATATTATTTTATAATATTGTTTGTGAGTTACATGAATTATATAAATTAAAATCGGTCAATAAAGAAATTATCGTCGATTTTCAAGACCTTTCAAGTTAATAAGACCGGTTTTATTTTTAAGTTATTATTTGAGTAATTCATTTTTATTCATATTTATTTAGTGCTAACACTTTTACTAAGTGTCTTTACAGGTACACGGAGCTGCATCACATTGAAGCTATTCGAACAGAGTTCGAATTATAATTTTTATTTATTATTTTGTATATATTGATGTTAGATAAATTTTAGGTCGTGTCTTATATTACTGGGTGTATACACAATATTTCTGCTGCTGGCTCTTATTAGGAAATAAGGCAGGTTTAGGCCAAAGCCCAAATTAATCCATAGCAGCTGTTAGGCTCAAAATCAGCCCAAACGGACAGACTTCTAATTTTGGGCCCAATAGGCCCATTTTTGGGTATTTTTGACAATCTGGAAATTTTACTATTATTGAATATTTGACATATTTTTTGTCTACTAATTCTAACCTTTTTATTTGATTTGGTTTAACTTAATTGAATTTCCCAAAAGCCGAACCATATTCTTTATGTTAGCTTATTTTAATAAAATTCATTTTATCAACTCTTATACTTTTATTGAATAACTTTAGTCAAAACTTTTTATTTATTCTTCATTTAATTTAAAATAGTTTTCATACTTTTAATTAATCAAATCGGTGTAAATTATTATTAAAATGATTCAAATATATCCAATTTTGTTAAAATTTTAATCACTTGTAATTAATTTCAAATATTCTAATTAGGGTTCCCCTTTTCTTAAAAATTAAAATTATTCTTTTAACTATTTTCTCAAAGTTATTCAAATATTGTAATTTTTTTTATTATGTTAAATCATTTTTTTCTCTAAAAAATAGTCAAAATATATATTAACCAAGTCGTAGGATAACCGCGTGTTAGCGGGGGCTTCAAATACCTTAAAAACTTTCTTGAAGCGTAAATAAGAACATCTTACCCATTTTCTCTAAATTTTTAAAGACTTAATCTGTTAGAGTCTTTTTAAATTAAGTTTTCTTAATTTCTTTAAAAAATTAAGTGGCGACTCTTTTCTAAATATTTTTCTCAAATTGTATTATACTTGGAACATTTCAAAAGGTGATTTTTCTAAAGGTTAGTAAAATTATGGCATAACAGAAATGATGACTCCGCTGGGGATTTAATAGGTTCTAACCATAACATACTGAGGTTAATTATTAAGGTTTTTAACATATGCTTACTTACTTGCTTTATTTCACATGTCTAATGCTTTATTTTTCATGCTTATATGATATAAACTGCTTATTTGTTATTGTTTATCTAAAATGTTTATTTGTTACTGCTTTATATAAATTGGTAATTTTGTTACTGCTTTACAAACTGTCATTCCGTTCATAGTTTCTCCAATTCTGGAAAATTCACACAATCAAACGTACACGTGAGGTGTGTTTTGCGCACCCGCAAATTTCTTTCAAAATCCCCAAAGTTAGGAGAGTTGGCATATGCGCGGGGTGTCCGGATCTTTTTCCGTGTGACCGCGTAGCCTCCTCACTTTAGTTGTCCACTCGGGAACCTTGTGTCTAGTAAGCCAAATCTTAGAAAACATAAGATAGAGCTAAGTCACCCCTCAATTTAAGTCATGCATGCATATACCTTAGGTGGATCGATCCCGGGTATCGATTCCACATTTAAGAAGCCCACCTTGTGTCTGTTTGGCCCGTAATCAATAAAAAGACAATCATACTTATGTGTACCCTTAGTACAAAAGGGTCACATATTTGTATAGGACGCGTAATAATTGTTTGTATGTTATGTGATATAATTGAGTTTATTTTCAATCAAAGCAGTGCTTTATGTGTTTAATTAATTTTTTCGTGTGATATTTTGCATTATCCATTATGAACACGAACTAACACTTTTACAATTTGAATATTTCTCCTTTTTAAACGAGATTTTGATTTATAACAAAATCTGGAAGTAATTGTTCATCTGAAGTTGCAAGGGACAAGAGGACTCGCGAAATTTGAGTCTTTGTATTTCACAAGACATTAATATCCAGTCAAAAAGACTAATCAAGAGAGTCTTTGATTATGAGGTCATACTCATTTATTTTTTGTTATTTTTCATGTTGGCCCTGCTTTCACACATTTCTCATATTTTTGCAGGAAAATCGTCCTCGACAACAGTCGGGGATGGTGATAATAATGTATAGTTCTTGGGAATCATTGGGAGTATACACAGTTTGAAGAGACATCCAAAAAAGAATACAACAAGTTGTTACTGTAAAAATTGAGAGACCATATTCAACAGACAGTACAAAGATCGACAGTTTGAAGAGGATACAATGAATCGCTCCAAGTTTGTCTAAATTTTGAAACTATTTTGTGCCACATATCTGCACGAACTATGCGAACCTGATTCTCAACTCGGTGGAATACGTAGGCAGCCCTTTTTGGGTTCGGTGTTTATTCTTTCAAATTTCAAAAAAAAAAGTAAAATAGTTTGTGCATATTTTCAAAGGCATAGCTGCACCAACTATGCGAACCTGATTCTCATCTCGGTGGAATACGTAGGCAGCCTTCTTGGGTTCGGTGTTTATTCTTTTAAATTTCAGGAAAATAAAGTAAAATAGTTTGTGCATATTTTCAAAGGCATAGCTGCATGAACTACACACACCTGATTCTCATCTCGATGAGATACGTAGGCAACCCTTTTTTGGTTTGATATTCATTCTTTCAAAGAAATAAAAAATAAAATTGTGTATATATCGTAAGAGTCATGTCTTCAACTCAGTTGAGACCAATGCAGTTAGGAGCATGTAAATATATTTGGTATGATGGAGGGGACTGACTTTGTGGTAAACTATAGACTCTTTTGGTACCTTTCATTTCTACTTTTGTGATGCTTGAAAATTCTCTTGCATGCATTCAAGATAAGAATAAAACCAACCTCATGCTTTCATGTGCATTGTGTGGTGAGATTTAAGATCAAAATTCAATTGCATCACACTGTTGATCTAGAACTTGGCTTGAATGTTTATCGATGCGAAATCCTGAGTTATGTTTGGTTTGGGAAAATATTGTAGGCCTTCTTTGACCCGATTGTGCCTTTCAAAACCTACCAAATGACATTGATCCCTAGTTTTTCCCACTTTGAGCCTGAAGCCTTTCTTTGGACAACCACATCTTAGCCACTACCCCTTTTTAGTGCTTACATGCACTATCACTCTCTTGGCCCAACCTTCTTGAGTGCACCAAGAGTGTGCAAATTATAAGAGAAGATCCATGTTTGAAGTTGCCAAAGGCAAAAGATACAAAGTCTCCCAAAGTCGAGGAAGCAAAAAAGCAACTTTTAGAAAAAGAAAAAAAAACGGGAAGGTGGAAAGAAATAAATAAAGACAAAACACCCCTACAAGGTCAATGAAAGACGAGAAGGAAAAAACTCCAACAAAAGAGGAGAAAACTTCCAAACAAAGGGGTGAAAAAGGAAAAGCTCCAACAAATAAGAATTAAAAGAAGTCGAAAAAAAAATAGGGGACAATAAAGAGGATTAGACGCCAAAGGTGTATCAATCATCAAAAACACAAATTCACTGTGACACTCAAGAAGGAATTAAGTCACTCTTATCCCAAATATATATCCTACCCGTTTCTAAGCCTACATTCAAGCCAATGACAAGCCCTACATGATCTTATTCCAAATGTTCTCACATTAGTGGAGATTTACATAAGGGCCAAACATATTGTATCACAGTTACATGCATTGAACATTCTTGTGAGTGTGAGTGTGAGTGTACTTCAAAAAATGTCCTCAAATAATATGCTTGAAATATGTGTGAAATAAGACTTTTCTTATTGTGAGGGCAATTGAGACATGAGGATTGGTATAATTCAAAACTTTTGTTTGAAGCAAGGTGAACAAATATTGTTGATACTTAAGTATATTTGAGGTACCACTTGAAACTGTAGAAGTTACCTTGAATTCAATCTTAGTTAGAAACAAAAGAAAATATTTACATGCAATCCTAACTCCTGGTACCAATTGTAGTTAAGACTTGAATGTTTCTTTATATTATTTATATTTCAAAAAAAAAAAGGGGCAAGTACCCACTCTTAATATTTTCCAAAACATTTTTTCAAATTCTTTCCATTAAAAAAAAAGATTTTGCCTTTCCTTTTGGGTTGTTCATTGTAAAAAGTGTCATTAGGTTAATCATGTCAGTGTGAGACGCCTATTTTACTTCATTGGGTTGTCCATCACAAAAATGTGATATATCTTGTCTTTAGGCTTCGAATATCGCAGGGAATATTATTTTTATATTTCATCAGGTTCATATTGTGCATTTTCTACTGATGATTTTGTTTTAGATTCTTTGCATTATTCATCATCTACAGGATTGGAACTACATTTGACCTGATTCTTGGCTTGACAGGATATGTAGGTGCCATGACGGCTCGGTCATATACCCAGTGTGATTTTCTTTTCTCCTTGTAATGAAAACTGGGACAGAATTTTTGAGAATATCTCAAAAATTCACAATAAAGGTGCTATCTCCAGCAAGTCAAGATTGGAGATCATTTTGAGATTTGCCAAAAGTTCTAGCTGGGACAGATTTTTTGAGGAAGACCTCAAAAATTCCAACGAGTACTGTCACAAGCTTGATAGTCAACTTCAAATGACCCATCATCGCTTGAAGTTCAAAGTCAACTTGCAAATCTTCAGCATTATCATCGAGTCATCCACCTCGTTACAGTGGACAATCACGAGCCATCCATCTCGTTACAGTGGACAATCACCGAGCCATCCACCTCGTTATAGTGGACAATCCTTGAGCCGTCCGCCTCGTTACAGTTGGACATTCATCTAGCCATCCACCTTATTACAGTGGACAATCATCCACCTCGTTACAATGGACAATCATCGAGTCATCCACCTCATTACAGTTGGACAATCATCGAGCCATCCACCTCGTTATAGTTGGACATTCATCGAGCCATCCACTTCATTACAGTGGAAAATCATCGAGTCATCCACCTCGTTACAGTGGACAATCATTGTGTCATTCATCATTTTTAGTGGACAATCACCGAGCCATCCACCTCGTTATAGTGGACAATCCTTGAGCCGTCCGCCTCGTTACAGTTGGACATTCATCTAGCCATCCACCTTATTACAGTGGACAATCATCGATTCATCCAACTCGTTATAATGGACAATCATCAATGAATGATGTGCACCATATCTATTCCACGTTCAAGTCAGAGGAAACTTGCATTGAGAGATATTTGCATTTAAGTCGCATCTATTCGGAGGTGAAGGATGTGCACCTTATCTATTAGCGTTCAAGTCGGTGGAAACTTGCGTTGAAATATATTTGCATTTAAGTCGCATCTATTCTGAGGTGAAATATGTGCACCCTATTTATTCCACGTTCAAGTTAGAGGAGACTTGTGTTGAAATAATTTTTATTCGTCCTACCGATGGACATACATTTAGATCCTATCGATGGATCATTTTCATTCGTCCTACCTATTAACATACATTCATATCCTACCGATGGATCATTTTCATTCGTCCTACCGATGGACATACATTCATATCCTACCAATGAATCATCTTTTTTCATTCGTCCTACCGATGGATCATCATTTTTTATTCGTCCTACCGATGGACATACATTGATATCCTATCGATGGATCATTTTTATTCGTCCTACCGAAGGACATGCATTTATATCCTACCAGTGGATTATTGTCATTCATCGTATAGCAAGGGATACTACCTTTTTCCCTTTAATTTTGTCTCTAATAATGAGTTTTATCTTTGTCTTTTCGAGAACATCCAAGAGGATGCATTCTCAATTATGCCATAGGTGTGGACTAGGTCAACAAGGACGCAACACAACGTGGAACCTTTTAGAGGCAAGTCCGGGATCGACTTCCATCACATTCCAACCACACTTTTATATAAAGGTCATGTGTTCGGCCAAAATCGGGTTGTCAATTTTCATTGTCCACGATTTCTTTCATCAATCATATCCAATGAAATGGACAGTTGTTGACACCCAATTTTGGCCTAACATTTTCAAAATTCATAACTTTTAAGTTTTATTTATTTAATAGTTCAAAATAATTTTTTTATAATTTTAAATAAGTTTATCGATAATTATCCTTATTTATCAGAATTTAGGATGTTTTATCAGTTAATTTTAAAATTGCATTTTTACATGTCATTAATTAAGTTCATTATAATTTATTTTAATATTCAATTTATTTGTTACATTTGTTAATATTCATTTTGATAACTTGCACAGTCTAGAAATTCATTCAAATACGGATAAAATTTGAATACACAGATTGACCGATGATTTTGGGCCGCAATTCCAAGCCCACAATTTGAGCCCATTGCATTTATGTTTTGATTAGGTCAAAAAATAGGTGGGGGTGAATAAAAATTCAGGGGGTAATTTTCAGTCTTAAGAAACTCTCTAGTGTTCATGATTTTCCGGTGACAAGCTCACCGGAGTTCCGTCGGAATCCGGCGAGTCCACCACCCCTTGGCCGGAAAAATCTCCAAAATTTATACCATTTCTTCCTTTCACCCTCCTCTACACAAATCCGCAAACCATTCATCCTTATCCATAGCCAAACTCCATAGATCTAAGAAAAACCAAACATAAATCTTCATCTTTTTCTTTAGATTTACGAAGTTCCGGTCATTCCCATCCTAAACCCTTTACATAAATGTGCCGAGCTCTTTAAGGGATATCCTTTGATATAAATTTTATGTCCAAAATCCATCAAAATATTTTTCGGCCAACCCACAGAACAACTAGTTATGGTTGAAAATCGACTAATTCCGGCGTGGCTCCATATCCAGTGAACAACAACCAAACAACCTTTCTACCTTCATCCCTTTCCCGAGTTTGCTTGAGTTTCTCCATTAATAGAGAACTCCAAGATCCTTGCCATCCCACAGCTCAAACAACAACCAGCGGACAAAGTCGGTGGACTCCGGCGAACACAACAGAACTCTGACAGCAGCAATCAACGAAACCTATATCCAAACTAGTATCCCGAGCGTTGACGAGGTTCGGCAAATGGATCTCCAAGCTCCGAAAAAACTCCAATCATCTCTAATGTTGGTAAAAAATCTAGATCTCACCCTTTAATTTCATTCTAAGTGTAGATTATTATTTACTTCTCTCATACTTTATTGTTGCTCTTTCATATTGCTGATTCTTTAACTTGTTTGTATTTTATTAGGTTGCGTAGTTTTGTGTACTGTGTTAATATATTTCTTGTTAAATTTCATTTTTTGTTTGTTATAGTTTATTATATTGTCATTCCCCAAACTAGAGAAGGTGTGACTGGCACTCGACACCTTATGCAATCAAGTTAGCCACATAAACATACCAACTGACTTAACTGAGGGGCTAAAAGTTCTGGCAACATAACATCTAAAATACTGTGACTGGACCCTTAAAGTCATAACCTGAATATCGGTAAGTCATACAGACGAATGTAGACAAGCCAAAGATAATAAGGTACTAGCTAGCCGATAAGCCTACAATGAAGATATACACACATACATACATATCTATACATGCCAAGCCTATGTGGCTGGAAACTGGATGATGCAGAAAGAATCCTAGAATACTGTGTCCACAATAGCCTCTATGAGTGACATAAGCATTGGTCGGGACAAGGCCCCGATTATAACCAAAATGTACAATAAAAGTAACATCCTATGAAAGCTCCATAAAGAAGTGGAGCTTACCAACTCACAGCTGAACCCCGAATCCTAGCAGAGGGGTCAATCAGAATCCCTACATGGACCTGCACGCACGAAACAAAAATGCTTCCCCAGGCAATGGGACGTTAGTACAAATAAAAATGTACTGGTATGTAAGGCAGAAAATAGAATAATAAATAGTTACTGTAAAAAAGGGAATAAAGATACCACCTGAAATATAAATTCTGGTATCCGCCATGGCTGACATCAAACCTTATATAAATTAAATATGCATGGTATGCTCGCATAATCGTATGTCATGAATACATATATATATAGATGCAAATGCATGTCATACTCAACCAAGTGCTAGAAATGGTGGTGCCTTCCGCTAGCGAACCGAGATCATATTCGCCAACTTGTGGCCATCTGTGTCTCATACGTATAAATATAGGCAATAGGCCCCATACCTTCCGATTATAGCTCGGAAGTAGAATGCA
>NW_006239094.1:428348-446529 GCF_000226075.1 Solanum tuberosum | reverse complement strand
CTAATCTTTTTAAGTTACTACACCTAAACAAGAATAAGAATTCGTACACATGGATCTATAGTTAAGAGAATCAACAAAATGACATAAAGACGCCAAATACCCTATCTAACCGAACGAGTGGAATAGCAACATAATGGAGTCACAAAAATACACCAGTTGCAATATCAATGCCTTTCATAAAAGGTCTTTCTAGTAATAGAGTAGTAAAACAATATTTGACGATTTAGGATTCCAAAATTCGTGCTCAAAGGAAGTACAGTGCTTAGCCTTAACATACCTCAATTCTGGGTCTTGTTGTATCAATATGGATTGTACACCTTCCTTACAGTACGTAATCTACAGAAAATCATGTCACAATATGTAATCTACAGAAAATCATGCCACACAACCATTACAGGCAGATATTAACACGGCAGGGTCAAAGTAGTAATTTAGATCTTACTAGCAGAGTAATTAGCTCGCCAGACCCTTTTTAAATGTATGCTTCATTAACTTTTCTTCTCCAAATTATAACCCCAAATTAATGACGAAACATACATTTTTTGCAGCAACTATTAACAAGTGGAGGCCTACACAATAGTCAACAACAACTAAATAGAGTATGCCTGCACAATAATTAAAACTCGGCGTATCGCCACACCCTTCCTCTCCAACCACAAAATAACCACAACCAAATCCAAACCATGAGTCTTCAAACCATTAAAGCTAGAAAAATATATGTAATACAATCCTATAATTGTTCAATATAACCATAATAACTCGAACTTACGGCTTCCAATCACCATCCTGTGAGTTCGTCCAATAATTAAGTTTGGAATCACGTCTTTATCTTCATAAGCAATACGAGAATAAAAGGGCAGAACCTTAACTTAAAATTGATGGAACTTATAGTATTTTAGCATGTCTCCTCAATTACAAAGAGTCTCCTCAAACACAAGACGTTGAACCAAGAAGAAGTCATTTGATAATTACAATGCAATAATAGAACCAACATTACACTTATTTATCTTATAATTAATTACCTATCTATACTTCTTTTCTCTTCCAGACTCATATCAACAACAACCACACTTAACCAAATCATTTCCAAAAATTCCAGCAACAACAACATTAGAAAATACTTAAAAAATAGCCCAACATCACATAACTATCAAATTATGTTTTTCCAGCCGTCTATTCATGTTCTTGCCTATATAGCATAGCTATAACTTGGAATCACTCAATAAAATGAAGGGTGAGAATTATTACCTCCAAACAGCAGCAACACCACTTAAAAACGAGACTCGTTCACCACGAAGAATCCTTCAAATCATAACCAGCGAAGAGGAAAGAAGTAACATAACTCTATGAACATTTCGAGGGTGAAACCACATTTAAATCTTGTAGTTATTTTCTTGGATGATAGGGGAACCTTTAGAGAGGATTTAGGAATGTTTTCTTCTATTTTTTGGTCGAAAAATTTGAGTTAGAACGCAGGGAAACCTAATCTTATAGAGCTAAACCGACATAGGGGCGAGGGACCCACCTTCACGTGCCTGCTTGTGCAGTGTCACTAAAATCTGAATATCTCTCAATTCTGAAGTCGTATGGATAAATGGTTTAATGTGTTGGAAAGTAGATTCGTAGACCTTCGATTTCATATATTGGGATTCTTATAAAGCTTTATATATTGGTAGAAAAGCTCCGAGACATTTAACCCAAATTTCAGAAGGTTTATTAAAGAAACTTACTCTAACCTTTGTCAACTTTTATTTCCCAACTTGCTTGACTTCAAAACTTAACTTACGATCATTGGGCGACTATATCACCTTATAAAGCATCCTTGCTATCATATAAGACACTTTTTTTCTTACCCTAAAGGTACTGGTTAACTTAAATCTTCCAAACGGGCGGGGTGTTAGAAGAGACATTCTTTAACTCGAACTTGTTTAAGGGCATCCTTGACCCATAACGTTAGTTTAATTCTTTCATTTTTACCACCCCTATGCAAACTTATTCTTCTAACATGATACCCCAAGCTATATAAAGCTCATACACTCATGCAATGATACACATACTATGCGAAAGTACCACGGGGTCTCACATTCTCCCCTCCTTACGAACATTCGTCCGCGAATGTATTCGAACAATATCTTGGTTGTATTCCTTGTTGCTATTGTGCTGTTTGCAAGGTTATATTTGTTACATCCGCAAATCTTAAATCCAGTTCTGAAATCCATGTACAAGGCTTCGTATATCTAGCTTGTGACAAGCCATATAAACTGCATTTTTTTATATTTAAAATCCAATTAAGTTTGTGTACACGAATAATTGTTAATTATTGAAAAACAACTTAGCTTAAGTCGTTAATAGTTGGGGGTACTTCTTTCCTATTTCCTCCTCGACTTCTCAAGTTATTTCCTCAACGTTGTGATTCCACCATAACACTTTCATAGAAACCACTTCTTCAGTCCAAATCTTTCTTACCTGCCAAACCAAAATAGCCACTAACACATTAGCATAAAACAAGTCTGTAGAGACAAGAATATCCTCAACGGTAGGGCTGACAAGGGGACGGGGACTGGGGGACGGGATGGGACAGGGGATTCCTTAGCCGGGATTTTGGGGGGACCGGAATTGCAGGGATAAAAATTCGTCCCATCCCGTCCCACTATATATATGGGATGGGACGGGACGTGGGGATTTTTATTTTTTTTATATGTTTATTTATTTGTATTGAAATTATATGTTATTGAATAACTTTTTAAGTTTATTTAGTTAATTAGTTTTCAATAACATTTTTAGCTAATAAAAAATGCTTAAGTTTTCAAATTTCAAATTCCAAATTTCAAGTTTCAAGTTTCAAATGTCAAATTTGAGAAGTTCAAATTTGTATTTTAAATATTTTAAAAGAATTTAACTTGAAATTTCAAATGTCAAATTTCAATTTTTAAATCAAGTATTTTAAATCACCTTCTAGGAAGGGTTCTGTTTCAATAAGTTCTCGTATGTAAATCTAATATTTGTTACAAATAGTAGAGGAGTAACTAATCTACGTAGCCACCTTCTAGGAAGGGTTCTGTTTCAATAAGTTCTCGTATGTAAATCTAATATTTGTTACAAATAGTAGAGGAGTAACTAATCTACGTAGCCACCTTCTAGGAAGGGTTCTGTTTCAATAAGTTCTCGTATGTAAATCTAATATTTGTTACAAATAGTAGAGGAGTAACTAATCTACGTAGCCACCTTCTAGGAAGGGTTCTGTTTCAATTAGTTCTCGGATGTAATCTAATATTTGTATTTTCCTTTAAAATTCAATTCTAATTGTCGTATCATATCGACGGTAACATCCTCCGGTGTTGGCAAACTTGCTAGAAACTCTTGTGACTCTAATTCATCATCACTACATCCAATTACCCCATTAATCCAAGCTTCTTGTTTGGAACTTAACCTTGGAAAATTATGATTCCTCCTCTCGGCGTTGACCCAGTCTCTAAATAAAATTGATGTTTCCAAACTTTCTTCTGCCAATGAATGTCTATGATCGCCAAGTTGAAACCTTGCCACACTAAAAGAAACCTCTGATGCAACTGATTAAGCTTGAATAGCTAGATCATCACGAACCATTTTGCTCAAAATTGGAAATGCAACACTCCGCCTCCTCCACCTTGCTAATAAATCTTCATTGCCATCTCCGTCTTCCACTGTTTCTAAAGATTGCTTAAGATATTATTCAAAATCATCACGGTTAGTAGAATTAAGACTAAGATTACTTCGCATATAACTTGAAATTCGAGCTTTACTCTGAGGATTAGAAATTTGACCAACTTCTCCTTGAGATTTCCTGTAGTTATATATTTTTCATACAAAATTTTTGCTTCTACTTTTATGCTAGACTTACACATTTCACAAGTTAGATTTTTTTCTGGTAAAATTTTTAAAGTATCATAAAAGTGTCAACAAGTCCCTGCACACCTCGTAATTTATAGTCAGGATGAAGTAAAGTAGCAGTTAAAAAATTTGAGAAAATAGGAAAAAAATATTTTTAAAATTTTCAATCATACCTTCAGTTGCAACTCTAAATTTTTCAATTTTTTGTATTTAGAAAATTGAATTGAAATAGCACAAATATTATTAATACTGATGAAATAGTTGGATAATAAATTCCAGAAAACATGATTGTAGCATCATAAAAAAGTCTTAAAAATTCTAATAGTTCATTAATTTCTTCCCAATCTTCTTCACAAATTCTCTCTAATGGGTCAACATTATGAGCATTAAACATCATTTGTATGAGTCTTTTATATTCGTAAGCAACTGAAAACATTTAGAAAAAAGAATTCCACAGAAATAGTAGGATAATAAATTCCAGAAAACATGGTTGTAGCATCATAAAAAAGTCTTAAAAATTCTAATAGTTCATTAGTTTCTTCCCAATCTTCTTCACAAATTCTGTCTAATGGGTCAGCATTATGAGCATTAAACACCATTTGTATGGGTCCTTTATATTCGTAAGCAACTGAAAATATTTCGTAAAAAGAATTCCACCTTGTTTTAATATGTCTTGGAATTTTTCTTGGTGGCAACTCACATAGTACACAACGCTCATTAAATTCCCTAATTCTAGCAGCTCTATTAGCATAAAAAATCCAGGCAACAGCATATTCAATTTTCATACAACCACATTTAAATAATGAAATACCATCTTGTACAACTAAATTTAATACATGTGCAACACATCTAACATGAAAAGAATTAACATCAATTGGACATAATCTAGTTTTTAACATACTAGCAGCGTTTACATTATTAGATGCATTATCTAATGCGACAGACATTACTTTATCTATAAGCATGTAATAATCTATAACACTCAAAATATTTGAAGCTAAATATGCACCAGTTTTTTTCTCTACACATTCTTTATAATTTGAGATTCTTTTTTTGCAAATTCCAGTTATTATCAATCCAATGTGCTGTAATAGTTAAATAATCACGTCCATTAACACTACGACCCATTTCCGAAGTTATAGACACTCTACAATCTAATATGCTAAACATACAACGAAGATATTGACAATGTTTACCTCGATATACAATAACATCAGATTTAACAATATTTCTTGAAAAACCTCTATAAGTAGGATTATAAGTTTGTTGAATATATTCAATAAAATCGGGATGTGAAGGAAAACTATAAGGCAAAACCACAAACAGAAACCATTTTAGCTAAATTTTAGTGATCTCTTTCCTTATTATATTTACGTTGTGTTAGTGGACCACCGGGGTTAAAAGGATCTAATATTCCTTGAACCATGTTAGAAGCCCCTACCGATTCATTAACTTTAATATCAAAATCATTAACTAGAATTCCTTTTTTTCTATCGGCTAATGATTTAGCTTCTTTATATTGAATCGGCATACAAGATAAAAAATGTCTTTTTAACCCCCCCGTCCCACCTTGACCTCCACCTTGTTTATGTTTAAAAGGTTGCTTACACTTATTACAAATAGCAATAGAATTTTCCTTATCTAAAGTCATAAATTGCCACACAACAGAAGTTTTAGGGCGTTGATACTTCACCTTCTCCCTTGTAGGAGGTATAAGGGGTTTCTAATTCCTCTTCTCCCGAATCAACTTCTACTTCTTCACCTGAATTTTCATCAAGATAAGGATTAATATCACCATAAATTTGTTGTTAAATTTTATGATCGAGTTGAGCATTTGAATCAATATCATAAGAAGTATCATCAACATAAGTAGAATCATTTGTATTAAATCTAACTCTAGAAGTACCACCACATTTACTCTTATTTTTTTCCTTACCTACTTTTTTTATTAAAATTAAATAATTTACTAATGCGACTTGGTTCTTTCTCTTTTCCTTTACCAGTATTTTTTTTGCTAGAACTCATATTTTATTATATGTAAAGTGTAATATAAAAATAATAATAACACAAAAATTAATGACGAAAAATAAAATAGAAATATTATGAAACGAATGTACCAAACGTCTGCGTTAATAGCAAACATTATAACCGATTCTTGAAGCTTGTAGTTTGTTGTAACTTGTAATTTGGTAACTCCAATACTTGATAAGCAAATATGAGAATTATATATATTATGATAAAATATGAAAATTTAGAATTGAAATATATGTATTATGATATAATATGAGACTTAAATGGAATAAAAAAATTGAGACTTAAGATTGAGAGGATATAGAAAATAGATGAGAAAATAGATGATTTTGTCAGAAATAATAAGGGATAGAGAGATATTTATAATATTAAAAATGGATTAAACTGTATTTATGATAACTTGAGGGTTTAAATTAAAGTATTAAAAGTAGGGGGGTGGTAAGGAGTGTTGGGGAAGTGAAAAAGGTAAATAAATCCATTGGGGGACCCACTAGTCGTTGCCCCAACAGATATAATTTTAAAAAAATAAATAAAAAAATTGAGGGGATCCCGCGAAACCGGTCGGTTCAGCCAGGCCGGGACCGGGCCGGTTCGACCAGAACTAAATGGTGAACCTGCCCCTAACCGATCCCCTATCCTGAACCCCTCCCAACCCACGAGAACTTACGGGACCGGGTCCGGTGAGCCGACCCGATCCCCCTGCCAGCCCTACTCAACAGGCATAATTCGAAGCATTTTCGATGCACTTCTATAAACTAGATACATGGAACACCGGATGAACTGCTTTAAATTCTGAAGGGAAATCAAGCTCGTAAGCCACCCTGCCAATCCTCCAAATAATATTATATGGCCCTACATTCCTTGGACTCAGCTTTCCTTTCTTGACTAATCGCATGATACCCTACATAGGCCATACTTCGAAGAAAAACCAATCTTCTACATTAAACTTTACGTCTCGTTGTCAAACATCTGCATAAGACTTCTGACTACTCTATGATATCTACAACCGATCTCTAATAAGCTTTACCTTCTCTATAACTTGTTAGATTAGATCATGACCTAGCAATTCTACTTCCCTGATCTTGAACCAATAAATTGGTGACCTACACTTATTCCATATAGTGCTTGATAAGGAGCTATTTGAATACTTGCTTGGAAGTTGTTATTTTAAGAAAACTCAACCAGTAACATGTGATCATACCAGTTTCCACGAAAATCTAGCACACATACCCATAACATGCCCTTGAGCATTTAGATTATACGTTCGGCTTGGCCATCAATCTGAAGAGAAAAATTCGTACTAAGATTAACTTGAGTCCCCAAACCCTTCAACATGGATCTCTGTGTTGTGCTATAAAATGTGTCCATCTATTGAAGTAATCTACACTGAGACATAATTGAGTATAAATAACTCTCTAATGTACATCCCAACATATTCCACCAGAAGGTAGTCCTGACTAGATAGAAATGGGTTGATTTCGTCCACCTGTGAATAATCACCCAAATGGAATTTGATCTTCCCTCACGAATGCGGAAAACATGTGACAAAATTCACATTTATCTCCTTCCACTTCCACAATGGAATAACTGTTTCCTGAGTTAGCAAACTAAGCTTCTGATGCTCTACCTCTCCCTATTGACCATATATCTCCTTAATACCATGACACATTTTCATGGTTCTTATGTGAACAGAGAAGCGAGAATGGTTCGCATGTCCCATATTTTTCAATAGAAGCCATGTGGCATTCAGAGCATATAGATTATCTCTGAATCTGAAGATTGTCTCTCCTGCTCTATCAAAGGTGATTTCTTTTTTGCTGCTAAGCCTTGCCTCTAAGCTAATCTAAGCAAGGATCTTCACTTTGTCAAGCCTTCACCTCCACAAATAGAGATGATATTACCCAGTCCTGAACTGTGACTCTAGTATCATTGGAGTTTTATAATCTAACCCCAAACCAGCTAGCTGATGGAGCTCGTAGGCCATCTTCTGGTTCTCAGTTCCCAAAGGTGATATACTACCCATAGAATTACGACTGAGGGCATCCGATACTATATTTTACTTTCCTTAGATGATATAAGATATCCACATCAATAACTTTCAGTAATTCATTCCATCTGCGCTATTGTAGAATTACCTTTTTCAGTCTAAATATATATATTCTTTATGTTAGCTTATTTTAATAAAATTCATTTTATGAACTCCTATACTTTTATTGAATAACTTTAGTCAAAACTTTTTATTTATTCTTCATTTAATTTAAAATAGTTTTCATACTTTTAATTAATCAAATCGGTGTTAATTATTATTAAAATGATTCAAATAAATCCAATTTTGTTAAAATTTTAATCACTTGTAATTAATTTCAAATATTCTAATTAGCCCCATTTTCTTAAAAGTTAAAAATTGTTCTTTTAACTATTTTTCTCAAAGTTAATCAAATATTGTAAATTATTATTTTTTATGTTAAATCATTTTTTTTTCTAAAAAATAGTTAAAATATATATTAACCAAGTTGTAGGATAACCGCGTGTTAGTGGAAGCTTCAAATGCCTTAAAAACCTTCTTGAAGCGTAAATAAGAACCTCTTACCCATTTTCTCTAAATTTTTAAAGACTTAATCTATTTGAGTCTTTTTAAATTAAGTTTTCTTAATTTCTTTAAAAAATTAAGTGGCGACTCTTTTCTAAGTATTTTTCTCAAATTGTATTATACTTAGAACATTTAAAAATGTGATTTTTCTAAAGGTTAGTAAAATTGCGGCATAACAAGAATGAAAGTCAAGGTCAAGGTAATGACTTTTCTTCCTACCACCTTCAAACATCTGATGAATCTGATGTAGATGTAGATGCTGAACAATCTAATTCTGAGTCACTTTATGATGTTGATAAGAACATTGATGACTTAAGTGACTTGGATACTGAGTTTGTTGAAGCTAGGCAGTCTAACATTCAAGAACAAGTTAGTAAAGAGAAGGCTGCTAGAATAAATGTAGATGAGATACCTTCTGGTTCTGTAGGTATAAATGTTGGTTTTGAAGATATTAATAAAAATAAGAGGGGAAGATATGAAGGAAAATTGGGTGGGGATGACCTGTATTTTGATAGCTCAGATCTTGGCAGTGATATTAGTGAAGATAAAGGGGATCCTGTTGAGTCTGATGAGGTTGTAGATCCACCAGCTAGGAATTCAAGTACAAATGTCTATTTTGACCCAACTGCCATCTTTTTTTATTTCAGTTGTATATGATTTTTGTGAATAATGTTCAGTTTAGAGAAGCACTACAGACTTACTCTATTCAGAAGGGTGTGAACATTAAACTTAAACCTAATGAAAAGGAGAGGATCAGGGTAAAGTGTAATAAGAAGGGTTGTCCTTGGCATATTCTTGAAAGTATTGAGGGTAATACTGGAAATTTTATTGTGAAGACATATTTTCCTATCCATAAGTGTTTCAAAAGAACAAGAAACAAGTTGTGTACTCCAAACTGAATTTGTAAGACTTACAAAGACAGAATCATGAGTGAGCCTAGCATCAGACTCCATCAGATTTAAGGCTTGGTACAAAAGGATTATGGATTGTTTGTTAGTAAAACAAGTTGTAGAAGAGCAAAAATGAAAGTCATGAATGATCATATGGGTGATTTCATAGAGGAATTTTCTAGATTGTATGACTATGCTGAGGAGTTGAAGTCTACAAATCCAGGAACTACTGTGGTCGTTAGGACATCCAAGAATACAATTCTTGGGAAAGAGGTATTCCAAGGGATTTATATTTGTCTTGGAGCATTAAAAAGTGGTTGGATGGAGGGGGTATAAAAGGATAATTGGTTTTGATGGTGCATTTCTGAAAGGTGTATGTAGAGGTGAACTATTGTCTTGCATTTCCAAGGATGGAAATAATCAGATGTACTCTATAGCATGGGCAGTAGTTAATAAAGAATCCAATGACACATGGTCTTGGTTTATCAAGTGCATCAAACATGATTTGGAACTGACACAAACTAAAGGTGAATAACTCACAGTTATGTCTGATATGCAGAAGGTATGGGAACACTTTGTAGTCTTTTTTTTTTACTTTGCTATAGCAATTTCTATGTTACACTTATATTCCTATTGTTTTTCCTTGGCATGCCTTTTTTCTTTGATAGGGTCTTAACCTAGCACTTGTTGATTTATTGTCAAATGCTGAGCATAGATGGTGTGCTAGACATATATGGGCCAACTGGAAGAAGGTATGGAGGGGTGAAGAAAGGAGGAAAAAGTTTTGGCAGGTTGCCAGGGCTCCGTTTGAAGTTCATTTACAATCAAAGCTTGATGAAATGAGTTTGTTGGTAGTAGGTATTGTGGAAGCTTTGTTAAAGTACAATAAAGAGACATGTTGTAGGGCATTATTCAAGGAACATAGCAAGTGTGACATAGTTGAGAATAATATGTGTGAGACATTCAATAGTTGAATCTTGGCAGCTAGATTCAAATCAATCATCATAATGTTAGAGGAAATTAGAGTCAAAGTCATGGAAAGAATGACTCAAATGAGGGAGTTTTCTGAAAAATGGATAATTGATGTCTCACCTATGGCTATGCAAATTCTTAGTGAGAATGCTGAACATGCAGCCATATGTGAGGTTAAATTTAATGGAGTTAATGGCTATGAGAGTCATGATCCACCATATAAACATGTTGTTAATCTCAAAAAGAAAGTGTGTAGTTGTAGGTCACGACAACTGAAGGGAATTCCTTGTGCACATGGAATTACTGCAATGCATTACAAGGATCTAGATGTTGAGTCATTTGTTAATCACTGGTACAAGAAGGAAACATATTTGAAGGCCTACAGTAAGTTCATTTAACCTATGACAAATATGAAGATGTGGCCCAAGAGCACAAGACTATCCATTGAGCCACCTGAAATCACTTCTACGCTAGGAAGATCAAGGAAAAAAAGGTCAAAAGATAGTGATGATCCTAGCAAGAAGAAGTTTGGAAAGGCTACAAGGAATGGGAGAAAAATGAAATGTTCTTTGTGCAAGAATTTTGGACATAACAAGAAAGGATGTCCAATTGCTGTAAGTTTTGCTTTAACTTCTTCAACTTTGTTAATGAAATTTATTTTTATCAATACTTCTTAATTCAGTTTGAAAATTTTTTGTATGTAGAAAAATTGCTATACTACTGGAACTGCAAGAACTGCTACAGGTGGAAGTGGTGGTGCAACTACATCAACAACTTCTACAGGGGTAACTGGTGGTGCTACTGGTGGAAGTGGTGGTTCAACTACTTCAGCAGCTTCTGCAGGTGTAACTGCTGGTGGAAGTGGTGGTGCAGCTACTAAAAGACCAGTCATTACTCCAGCCGCTTGTAGAGGTGCAACTACTGCTGCAACATGTACTGATTGAAGTGGTGGTGCAGCTACTAAAAGATCAGCCACTACTTCAGCAGCTTCTATAGGTGCAACTAATGCTACAACAACTACTGGTTGAAGTGTTGCAAATATTTCTGTAAATTTTGTAAGTGTTCCTCAACAAACAAGTCAATTTAGTACTCAACAATCAACTACTAGTGCTAGTGGCTCAAAGAAGAGTAGCAAAGTTAAAAGAGGTGGTGCAAATCCTAGATATAAGAGGACAAGAACAGCTGATTTTGGTGTGCTATTTGGAGAAAATGGTAGTGTGATAGAGAGGGTAAGTATTGTCATTTAAGGACCTTTAGTTTGATTCTATAGAATCTCTAACTAATATCATTATTGCCTTTTAACAGTCTGGAACTACTGATAGAGTGTTACATTGTGCTACATTGAAGAGTTCAGTGCCTACCAATATCGATCTTGGTTACAAACACAATGGACTAAGGTGGAAGGGTGGAGCTGCAGTTACTCAAAGGCAACTACAAGAACAAAGTTACAAACGAGCCACTCAGTCCACACCAAGCACTCAAGACATATAATATTTCATAGTAAAGACTCATGTTTTGCCTAGCTAAATTCTCAATGACATTGTCTATGATACTTTCCACTGTTAACTTAATTTTCAATTGTTGTGTTAACTTGCTATGACATACAAGTTATTTTTGCTTATGAATTTGCTATGATAATTATAAGTCTTAATCTGGATATTTTCATACATTATATTACATTATCATAGTACTTAAAAAGAAAAGGAACAAATCATCAATACATCATAAATACAAAATATAGAAACCAAATGACAACAATCACAACAATACTAATATCAATACTAATGCTCGATCTCAGAGACAATGCATTCCAATCTTATATCACAACTTCTCAAATATTGATGCTGGCAATTCTTAGTGAATAAGTTTACAAGATTATCACTTGAGCTATATATTATTTTCGTATATGGTGGCTGGAATATCCTTTGCCAAAGGAAAATCACATATTTTCTGAATATGATAGATCATGATTCCAACCAAACACACTCTCGACTTACTTCATAGATCAATATTGTTTTTACATGATTTGAAGAAGTGGTTACCCATGTTTGTCTTTGAATGCCAAGATATTGTTGTGCCTCCATATGTAAACAAATAGCTTATTTGCGATCGAGCTTTATGTTGATCAAATAAATATTCTGCATTTACATAATCAAATCATTTCTGACTCAGAGATTGATCATTTCAATTTTATTGAAGCTCGTCTTTTTTTCTCAAAGAAAATAACACATCTTCTATGTGTTGAGTCACTTGCTTTGTTAGTTTCTTGAAAGAAAATCACACATCTTCTATGTGTTAAGTCACTTGCTTTGTTAGTTTCTTGTCATAACTTGAATGATAATATGACAATCCTTTCACATAACTTTCGTTATGTATATCAAATAATCTTCTAGCATTTGCATAACCAACAACTGTAAGTGCACCAATTGCATTAATACATGGCATTTAAATCATTTTCATGAGATTGAAAATATTCTTTCTCTGTGTTAAACAATCTCAGAACCATTGGGTACTCAATGAAATTGTTTTAAGACCTTTTAAATCCTTCAAGAATTTTTATATAACCTTCATCGTCTAGTTAGACATGATAATCAGTCATTATACATATTCAAGTATTTCATCTATTGTCAGACTGAAATAAGTCTCATCATCCACCACTGGAGAACATATCTTCATTTAATAATGTCAGGACTTCTGCAAAAACCCTTTATGCCCCGAGGCACAAATCGTACGTTATATACTTTATATCTTACGGTTATACTTTCTCACAATGATTCATTTGTACCCCACTGACATATATTTTGATCTATGAACTATAAGTTCAAAAACATCACTTTTTTAAGTGAAACAAAATATACTTGAATAGTGCATTTTATTTGGCCAATCATTTACCTGTCCACATTATATGACATATTTGAATTCAAAATCCACGTAACCATTTATAGCATTGAGTGCTACTTCATATCAAAGATACAGTCGACTGTCATTTTGATTCGATTCCAATACGACATAACTTATTGAGATCTCTTCATTTTTCATCATTTTCAGGTACCTGAACCTTTGCCAAGGTTTTATGAAAGTGTTATGTCATAGTGCTCTTTCAAAACATTTACCTCATTATCATGACCATTTTGATAATTTGTTCCTCTCCTTCCTCAATGAGTTTTATGTTTGGAATCGATTGGTCTATCATGCTTCGGGCGTACCATAGACTCTGTTCTTCAAGGACTATTTATTGGAGCATTGCAGCTTAATTAAAATATTGGGTCAACAAATACATCTGGCATATTATTTGCAACATTTTGCAAATGAATTATCTCTTGAACTTCAAGTTCACATTTTTTAAATGAGGATCTAGATAATTCACCCCACACATAATTTTCAGCTGCTAAACATATCTCCCCCTAATGTTAGGAATGTCATGAAACTGCATACAAATCCTACCATCAGGATTCTGAGTAATACGAGAATACTCAGAATTAGTGACTGCATTCGCCATCTGATTTGGAGCAATTACTGAGTCCAAAGTCCAAGTAGTTGGAAAATTAATTTCTTCCCATTTTATAGGTCGTCTAGTAGTGACCTTAGATCTAGCAAAATTAGTTTCTACTAAAATAGTTTGATCAGATATATCATATAACTTACATCTTGGGTTTAACGTAGAAAGCAATTTGAAGTAAATTCTATAAGACAAGCAAATCAATTCAGATCCAGGCGCATAATTATAATCATGCGTTTTAACATTTAACGTTAAAACATCAAGAATATTAGCATCAGTTAAAGATAACTGTAAATTCGGCTTAATATTAAAATAAACTGGACCATATGCCGTAGTAGATTCAATTGAACCCATCAAAGATTGTCTAAAATTTAAATTTCTAGCATCACGCAAGGTAGCTAAAAATGTTTCAGGTAAACCTTTAAGGGTCAAAGGCTATAAAATTTAAATTTCTAGCATCACGCAAGGCAGCTAAAAATGTCTCAGGTAACCCTGTAAGGGTCAAAGGCTTAAAAGTAATTTGAACCATGCCAATATGCAAGAAATTATACCAAAGTTTATATAACTCAATATCTCTTTTGTTTAACAAATGAATAGTCTGTTCAGATGAATTCAAAGCCAGAGATTGTTCAGTAGTTTTAATCAACTATTTATGGGAAATTTTATCAAACCAACCATAATCATAAATGGTTTTGATATCAATTTTTGGAATAGTCCATTTGTTTAACAAATCAAGGTTTTGAGGTATATCTACCTCTTCCAATCTAGTACTTTTAGTACTCATTTCTCCAAGATCCATGAAGAAAAGAACATATCTATGTCGTATACTTCACATCAATCTCATACTTACCATGAAAGTTCCTAGGTTCTGATACCAACTTACAGGATCTCAGAAGATGGGCGGTAGTCCGCGCGGTCATCTTCAATCTAGCTTGTTAACATCCAAATTCAAGGAATAAATCCGAATCGAAATACATACAAATTTTAATATAGTCTTATGGTTGTATGGAAGGATCTTAGTCCTTTTACCCGAGCAAAGGGTCTGTCAAGATTCAAATACGTATTACTATTGAGTCCATGTGTCTAGCAGTTCTATTCGGATATAGAGAGCCCTTTTTCAACTCATTAACGGGCTTTGGACCACGGCTGGCTAGACGGAGTCACTAAGACAAAGCCAATAACGTATTGCATCAAATCTGATTGTACCACCATCTCGGAACCAAGTCAAGAAACCATATATAAATTTATTTATATTTAGATAAAGTCTAGATCTTTCATGGTAGCTATAAAAGTGAAGTTAGATATCCGACATAGATATAAATCCTTTACCCGGACATAGTCCCGGCTCTAGATCTGAGAAATAAGATTAAAAGATTTAAACAGAAATAAAATGGTACCTTAAAAGGGTGGCCAACTCCAAGGCCTAGTAGAGAACTATACACTTTATTAACTCCGATAAGTATCCGGCGAACTGTGAACTTTACAAGAGAGAGCTTTACAATTTAGAGAGATAAAAATAGAGAGAGGGTTTTCTGAAACCTGCCTCTAAAGAAATGAAAGACAAACCTATTTATAGAATTTTAAAAAAACATAAGGTATCTTGTACAGTAATAATGGGTCTCATCTGTCCCCTCAACAATGTATCTACTGTTGATCAACAGTGTATCTACTGTTGATGTTATATTAGTGTTGTAGAGAGGCTGATCTCTATTTTTCTTTTTCTTTCATTTTTTGGAAGAAATCTTCCACCTTCTTCAGAGCATCTTCTGATACAGTTGCTTCAACAGGTTGAGCTTCTTGGATATCATCTATAGCGTCTTTGCTGGTCTCACTTCTCATAGAAGTGTCTGATTTCTCATATTGAGTGATGTTCAGAAACAGACTTCTCTTGACTTCTTCCAAGTAGCTATTGATCACAGCTTCTTTATCTCCATCTTGTACGGAGATTTTTCTGGCAATGTGCCTGACTGATCTATCAACAATTATTCCCTTTTTGGGGGAAATACCATATTCCTGAATTCTTTTTGACATAAAATTCAGCAATTCTTGTCCGTATAACATTTTAGTCTTGGGATCTTTTTTCATTAATTTATCCCAGAAATTGTTATAAGAGGTCCTGTATAAGCATGGAATTTGTTCCTCAGTGAATCTCACTTCTGGGGTCCATTTATGAATTCGAGGGACAGAGAATTCGATGAAGAAATAAATCTGGTATATTTTGTCCAGATAACAAATATGATCTGTGTTGTATAATTCGTTAAGGTCTGGAAAAATTTTAACCCATTCTTTGTATAACTTTAGAAATGGATCCGGTAATATTTTTATAGTCGGACCATGGTATGACCACCAATTTAAAAACCAATTAGGAATTGTTCCTGCAAATATCTTTGCACAAATTTTAATAAATCAAGTATGCTTATGTCTCTCATTATTATAGTAGAGAACTTTATGAAAAGCATTAATATAGTCCCAATAGGTGAAACTCATAAGCGCTTTATTTAGGCTGATCTGCCTTTCTTTCATTGTGGACATACCTCAATCTTCAATGGAAATAATCTGCTTAACAATCATCTTGGAGAAGTTATAAACATTCTCGCTGGTGTTATACCCTGAGAAGTGCTGAAATTCAACACTATCAGTATTTATCAAAATGGTCTCATAATAAGATCGGATTTTGTATGACTCACCCTCGAAATATAATTTGTTAATCAAGTATCGCTGGAATATCTTCCAGGGTTCTTCTTTTCTCTGGATTTAGAGTTTTCTAAAAGAAATATCATTTCTTTCTTTGACACTTTTTCAAAAGATTTGATATCATCAATCTCTTCTTTAGCTATAGAGGCAAGAGTATCACTTTGCTTCTGAGACAAATATTTTCGTAGTTGAGCGTATAATGGGCTATTCTCTGGAATATCTTCCAGATGTACTGACGAAGACGCCGTATTTTGAGAGGTTTTGGAGTTTAAGTTTATCAAACTCATTCCTCCTCTTTGCAGAATTGGGAAGTTAGAAGAGGATCCGTATGACGATCCTGATGATGATCCTGGGGATGATCTTCCTCTTCCTCGTGGGTTATTACCCCTGCCTCGACCCTTGGTTAGCTAAGGAGGGTCCATCCTGCATATAAAACACTTTGTTTCATTCGAATACCTCATAATATAAATCATAGTAATTACGATAATAATCGTCAAAATCGATGATTTCTTCGATATTATGAATAAAGAAGATTCTCATCACCATATTATCTATAATTTTC
The DNA here is from genome assembly GCF_000226075.1 of Solanum tuberosum. Lineage (NCBI taxonomy): Eukaryota > Viridiplantae > Streptophyta > Magnoliopsida > Solanales > Solanaceae > Solanum > Solanum tuberosum. The sequence continues at coordinate 429,421 of NW_006239094.1, read as the reverse complement.
CATAGGATGATTTCCTGCACGTCTCGATTGAGAGGAATCACTTTCAATATAGTAACTAAAGTTTTATATTGTTGTTGTTGCTGTTGTTGTTGTTGTTGTTAATTATTATTATTATTATTATCATCATCATTATTATTATTATTATTGTAACACCCCTCAAAATGAAATAGGATAATTAGAGCTTCACATGCGTGTTAGTAGTTATAAACTTGTATAAATGTTTGAAAATGAGTTTATAGGACAGTTTGGTTGAGTTTGAAGTCAAACGTCAAAGAGACGTTCAAGACGTTCGAAAACTAGTTGTTTGCGTGCTAGTGTGTTCTAGTGTGTCTTGCATGTTTTTATGTGTCGTATGAAGTCTAAAATCAGTGGTGGTGACCCTACTATCCTAATAGGCATGTTTAGGGTCCCAACGTCCAGGTACGACTCCCCAAGGACCACCTTAAGGGTCCTTAGAGAGGACCCAAACGTTGGCATAAAAGGTTGCCTAGGCAGTGTGTTTGGCAATCTTGTTTGACGCCCAGGGTGACGCCTCGTCAGGCCATTGACTCCCCGTCAAAAGGGGGCGTAGCTTCACACTTAGTTGTGGGAGCTTAGCCCCCAAATGTGGAGCCTCTGTCCCAAACAATGACCTACCAGGACGGTCCGTCAATGGTGGCCGTCGTTTGGTGCCTTGTTTCACTGCCAAGTTTCGGCCAAGTGAGGGGTAAATTCACCCCTCATTCTAATTAGACCTTAGACGACTATTTTACCTATTCTTGGGTATTTTAAGTTAGTTAAAACTTTTTAACCTAGAATTAGACCTCATTATTCCAATTGAACCTTCCTTCTAAAATAAATTCTCTCTCTAGAACTCCATGGAAGACATTATTGAAGCTTCAAGCTAGGGGATGGGTTCCTATTGATTTATCCTTCAAATTCCTAAGGAAATTAATCACAAAGGTATGGGGATTTTATCTTTGATTTACCTTTCAATCAAAGAGCCAAATCAAAGTGATTTCAATGTTTTTCAAAAACACTAAAAACCCCAATTTCAATTCTAAGCTTGGGTTCTTGCATGAAAGTATTTCAAA
>NW_006239094.1:427652-428080 GCF_000226075.1 Solanum tuberosum | reverse complement strand
GGTAATTGTGACCTAAGGTTTATGATGATGATGAAGTTGTGAATAGATTATTGATTCTAGTATTTTATATATATGTTGTAGATGTTAGAATTGTGAGGTTTGATCCCTTTGAAAGTGGGGAGGTGTTTACAAAGATAAGCATGTTGTGATCATGGCCTTGTAGGCAAAGTTGGATGATTGTTGTTTTGAGTAATGTTGATTATGTGAAGGTAATGTGATATGATGTGAATTTGTGTATGGTATAAGAGTATGAAAGGTGACCTTGTGTAGAGACTTTATGTGTTATGCTTGGTTGTTGTCTTCTTTGAATGACTTATAATGAAGGAAAGGTTAGGATAGATTATGTTTACCTACTCTCACACCTAGTGGAGAATGAATGAAAGAATGAAAAATATGGGAGTTAATGCTAATGAATGAAAGTTGGGTCT
>NW_006239094.1:422448-427552 GCF_000226075.1 Solanum tuberosum | reverse complement strand
GCGATGAATGAATGCTAAGGCTTGTATAAGACCTCCGCGAGGTCGAATATACATGTAACGGCTAGGGGGTGCTCTCGGGTCGTTACAATTATTATTATTATTATTATCATCATCATCATCATCATCATTATTATACGTACCCGCGCGTTGCGCGGATATTTTAAAATATAATATTTTAAATTAAAAATAACTATTAAAATTTATTATGCACTTAGTAGTGTGTATTTTTAAAATGATGACACAATTCATTAACTTATTTAATTTCATAATATTATTTTTTAAAGAAATTATAAAACAAGGATAAAATAACAAATAAATGCATATATTTTACAGAAGTTTGAAAATTTTAAAAAATAATTAAAATTTTAGATTATAAGTTGAAAAAAAGTTATAAATAAAGTATGTAAATATAGTTTGTTAATTTATACCAATAAGTAGTTTATACTATCTCCAATTGCTCTTAGCTTAAATAAGTAATTAATTAATATTATTTTCTATAAAAAAATTATTAAAAGAACAAAGACTTATAAATATTTAAACTATTTGATATTTTATGAAATTAATTTATCTGCGCAACGCGCGGGAACATATACTAGCAAAAGAATTTAGAGAATAAAATATGAAGTTTGATGGAAAAATTAGTTTATATAGAAAATAATATATTGAAATTCGGCTTTATCTAAAATAGAGTTAGTTTTTAATTCAAATTTTAAAAGATGAATCGTAACTTCCCATTCAAATTCAAAATTTAAAACTGGTGATTTTTTTTTGGGTGAACTCACGTTTCTTTTCTTTTTTCTTTTTAAAATAGTTTTTTTTCTAATTTTCTTCATAGGTTATTTATTAGTAACAAATATTTAAAAAAAAAGAGAATTTATTATTATTATTATTATTATTCAAAATAATTACACATAATTAATTTAAATTAATAATTTAACTTGTATGTTAAAATATAACGTTTTTTCTTCTTTTTATTTTTTTTTAAAAACAAAAATTATAAGATTCAATTCTAAAACAGTAACTGCTTTCCCTTTAATAAAAAAATTAAATTAATTCTATTTAATTAGTTTATAATTTAAAAATTAAAATTAGAGGTTAATTGTGGCGCTGACACAAAGGCGCTATCACCTCTCCTATTATATATATAGAGAGAGATTATTAAATTTGATTAGTTGTATAATTTAAAATTTAAAAATTAAGAGATTAATTGTTGGCGCTGACACGTAGGCGCTATCACCTCTCCTATTATATATATAGAGAGAGATTATTAAATTTGATTAGTTGTATAATTTAAAATTTAAAAATTAAGAGATTAATTGTTGGCGCTGACACGTAGGCGCTATCACCTCTCCTATTATATAGATATATAGATATAGATTAATAATGTATTTAATATAATTATTAAATAGTTAAAGGTAGTTACATATTTGAGCAAAACTGTTTCAGTTATTTTTTTTCACGTTTCCAATTTTCCTTTTCATTTTTTTTAATTATTATATTTTAAATTAATTTTGCTAATTAATATTGGTTGCAGTTTATTTTTAAAAAGAACTGCCAAGTGCAGATTCTCACAATAATAAAAGTGAAAAACTGGTGATTTCTTTTTGTTGAACTCACGTTTCTTTTCTTTTTTCTTTTTAATATGAATTTTTTTTTCTAATTTTCTTCATAGGTTATTTATTAGTAACAAATATTTTTTTTTAAAAAGAGAATTTATTTGTATCCCATTATTATTATTATTATTATTCAAACTAATTACACATCATTAATTTTAATTAATTTAAAATACTATTTTTGTGGTGCTGACATGTGACACTTTTTCTTCTCCTATTATATATAGATAGATATATAGATATATAGATTATTATTATTAGATAATGTTTTTTTAATAAGCTTTTAACTAATTACACATCATTAATTTTAATTAATTTAAAATACTATTTTTGTGGTGCTGACATGTGACACTTTTTCTTCTCCTATTATATATAGATAGATATATAGATATATAGATTATTATTATTAGATAATGTTTTTTTAATAAGCTTTTAATTATATATATTTAATTGTTTTTTTAAAACTCAAAATTCAAGAATCTAACTTGTATGCTAAAATTCAACGTTTTTTGTCTTTTTTTTTTTTTTTAAAACAAAAATTCTAATTTGTCTTCTAAAACAGTAACTGTTTTCCCTTTAATAAATTTTTTACATTAATTCTATTTAATTAGTTTATAATTTAAAATTTTAAAATTATAGATTAATTGTGGCGCTGACACGTAAGCGCTATCACCTCTCTTATTATATATACTAGTATACATACCTGCGCGTTTCGCGGATATTTTAAAATATAATAATTTTTAAACTTAAAAATAATTAATATGAATTATTATTATTGAGTAACAAAAGTGCATGTAAATAATAGTAGGATATAGTTTTTAAAATTTTAAATTAATTGTATATAAATAATTAATATATTTTTTATAATATTAATTAGAAAAGGTTTAGACATTATAAACGCCACTAACATGATATTATGAATATAACGTGAAAACATACACGGTAATTCATTTCAAATCAATTTTAATTTGAAATTTGAAAGCAATGATATCAATTATTATCTTTAAATTGAAATACATGTGGAGAGATTTTATATGATAGAATGAAAATTTTGAAATGATAAAATAAAGTTGATCAAGATGAAAATCTAAAAATAACACTTTGCAAGTTATCATTCATTATATTGAAATCTTCCGAGCTTGTTAAATTGCTAAAGAAATAAGAATTACAACACAAATTAAGCTTGACTATATAAATTCTCACTAATCTAAATCCTAACTTTTATCAACGTGAATCTCATCCATTTTATTCCATTTTCAAATGTAATTTCTAGTATAGTAAGATAAGCCATATATTTATAAAATTGTCCATATGTCTTTTATTTTGTATGTACAATTCAACGTTAGCTTTAATTATTATATTTTATTTATAAAGGATAAAAAGCTATAATAATTTTACATTATGACAATTTAGTTTACACGATTATTAAAAGATATAATAGGGAATACTTCTTATTCTAAGTTAGCCTATATATTAAAATAAATTATTATTTTAAAATTATTTAATTTATTATTTTGGCTAAAGAGGAATTATTATTTTTTAAATTCAATTTATTATTATAATTTATAATAAATAATAAATTTGAGTTATTAAATTTTAAAAAAAGAAGATCTTGTCACAGGCTATGCAACCCTTCAATCCTCAACATGCTATGCAATCCTTCAATCTGGAAAAAAAATCACACTATTTTAAGTCATTTCGTCATAGTGCATAATAAAGATAATCATTAATAAATATGAAATAATTAAGAAATAGAACTTACTGAACATTTTCGGCAAAATTATGTGAATTATCTTCTTCAGTTATAAAAGCCCAGATGATTGCATATATGTTAGCACATACTATGTCTTCATTGCAATATTTTTTTAATAGTTTCGTCAATTTTATTTTTGTATCCAACATATATTTTTCCAAATAATAGCATAAAACATCATTCTCTATAATGCAAATAACATCTCCAAACTAAAATGTAAAAGATAAGGCAAAAACTAATAGAAATTGATAGAAAATTAGGAAAGCAAAAATAATTTCCTACATGAAAAATACGATAGCACAATCTCTTAAAAATGGTAAATTTGAAAGTAATATGAAGTGAACATCAGTTCTGCCTACTCTTAGCAAGAATGTTAATGACTTCTTCCTTCAGTTTTACCATTGAAAATACAACACATTGTACCTCGTGACAATTTTTATTGATATATTTAAATTAATATTTTAAATGGTAATGTGTTGCTTAAAAATTGTTTTGATTCTTTTTAATTTTATTTTATGTAGCGTGTAATTCAATTGTACAATCTTTATCATTAGAATGACTTTTTCCCAATAAATTGTAAAAACTTTTTCTTCTTTAAATTAAAATAAGTCTGAAAAATTAGTACTTGTAAATTTAACAAATGACATGGTAGATTTCCTCACAAAAGCAATATACACACACGCCACCACTTTCAACTTGACATTTTCATGTTGCGGGGATCACATCAACTCAAATCTGCAAGATATAAAATAATTTTAGTGCATGGTTAGAAACTCGCATGATAAATAAAGAATTATATTTATTATAATATAAATAATCAACCACCACCCATACTCCTTTATACAACAATTTTTCCTTTCAACTATTATTTTATTAGAAGAAGAACAATAGACTCTGTAAATAATTAATCAACTGTAACAACTATCAACCATATTGATAGTTGATAGAAGTTCACATTTTTGGTATGTAATTTTAAAAAAACTTGGATAGTTTTTCATACCTGATTTTAAATTAATGCATATGATAATTCACTGCTTGAAGCAATACATCTGTGCATTGAAGATGAATTTCTCACTCCGAAAAATGATTGTTCTAAAGAATAATACTAACAAAATATTGTTCTAAAGGATAATACTAACAAAATGAATAAATTTTTTCTGAAAAAAGAAGATATTTATTTATAGAATGAATGAAGCAAATGGATGAAGTAGGTGGTTGCCTTTATTATAGGAATTCAAAAATAAAAGGTGGTTACATATTTGAGAAAAACCATTTTCAGATATGTTTTTTTTTTCAGATTTAAATTAAACCGTATTTGATTATCCTTTAAGCAAATTTTCAGATTTAAATGGGAAGTTAGATAAACATGGAATTTATTAGATTTTATCTTCTTTTTTTTTGGGTCTTTTTTTAATATACGTTTTCTTTTTTTAAAAAGTAAATAAATTCGTGAGTTGGTTTTTTTTTGAAAAATTCACATTTAATTAGTGGCCATTTTACTTTTCATTATTATTATTATTATTATTATTGATAAGAGTTAAGTTATTTAATTTTTGTTTATTGAAAATGGTTGATTCACAACCCTTTTGATTTTCTTTTTCATTTATACTTTTTCAATTTATAAATTTATTATTTAAATGATTTTTCCATATTAATTGGTGGCCATTTTTTCTTTTTATCTATTATTAATAGAGTTAAAAACTTTAATTTTTATTTTTTGAAAATGGTTGATTCACAG
>NW_006239094.1:397871-421479 GCF_000226075.1 Solanum tuberosum | reverse complement strand
TTTATTTTTTATTTTTATTATTTTAAATTCTTTTTTATTTTTATTATTCTAATGTTTTCTTAAAATATATTTTTATTTTATATTATTTATACTTCATTTCCTTCTCATCCTCAACATTTACTTCTTGTGATGATATTCAATTTTCGTATTATCTATTTTTATTAGTATGATTTTCTTAGTATTCTAATTTTTAAATTAAAATAGAATTCATTGTCGAATAAGATTATGGACTTACATTTTCCTTTTCTTTTAAATCATATTTATATATGTTATGTTTAAATTTAACATAAGAGTATTATGTTAAATTTTTTGTTTTGAATTTCGAACTTATGTTATATTTTCAATTTCATTTATTTTAGGAGTATTGACTCGATATTTTAGGTTGCAGTTTATTTTTTTAGTTAGACTTAATTGATTATCTCTTTGTCAAATGGTTTTATAATTTTATGACATTATATTTATAATATTAATCTTTTCATCAAACATACTTTTAATGATGTTCATAGAATTTTTGTACTGTATGTTTTTATGATTAATTTAATTAAGATATACTAATTCAAAAAATATAAATAAATTATTTTTATAATATTAGTTAAGATCATATGTTTATTAATTAATCTATCTATACTTACTACCTTAAAACATGAACTCCCTAGCTTGAATGTTAAATTACTATACTACCCCTACTTAAAACACCCATCAATATCAATTTGAATAGCATTTGTTCTCTTGAAAGGTTGTGACTATTTTGATGAGTTGTTACTTTTCTGATGAGTTGTGACTTTTCCCGATAAATTGTGAATTTTACAAAGGATTATGACTTTTCAGATGAGTTGTGACTTTTCTGATAAGTTGTGACTTTTCTAAAGGATTGTCACATTTCCGAAGGGTCATGACTTTTCAGATAAGACACAATAAGTATATGTTCATACTATCCTTTGATGGCTATTAACAAAGGAATGTTTTCTCATATTTCAACCACAAAAAATTTCTAATCTTTTACTTTGCTTCTTCTTACACTTCAATTTTTTTATGTGATTTTTTGTCGTTGATTGAGTTTGAAGGTCAGTGGAATTGGAGGTACCATTGTTTGATAACTCTCAAATGTATTCTTTAAAATCAATAAAAGAGACAATACTCGTCGTCAATAAAAATACCCAACTAAGAGTCGAGGTCGAATCCCACAGAGAATGGTATAAGAAAATTCTGTCAAGAAATTTGGATTGTAAAATTATTCATTTGTAGTAGTAAAAACAAATGGGTGGATGATTCCACTAATTGAAGAAAATGATTTGGTTATCAATGATCACAATTAAACTAAAATTTTGGAAAATTTAAGAATTAACAAGCAATCTAGAGGTGCGGGGATCGGAAAATCAATGTCACATAGGGGTAATTGTGCTGCTCTATAGTGATGAACATTCATGAATAGACTAATTCATCTTCAATGACGCTAATCTTCTTTTAATCTCATAGCATCCTTGCATAGAATCTCCTTTCGTTCTCATTTATATGCTATACTAAACAACCCAATACCTTACTCCATTCTCTCTTTCGATGCAGAAATAGGGTAAATAGATCCAATCCATAGCCTCTATTTTCAAGCACGTTAAAGACATCAAACCTAATTTCTAGTATCGAACTAATTATCCAGTCCAATCAATCTCTTTCTAACATCGACCGGAGATCGAAAGTAGGAATTAAGTTTGCAACCTTAACCCATAAGTTAACCCCATGTTAATGAGTGATAGATTTGCACTCATTTGAGGTCTATTTAGGTCAATAATTAGTGTCCTCAATGCCTAATTTTGTCCTATCCTGATGATATGTTGATGATTTGCAGCTATGAAAGCTAATGGACAAGGCAAATATTGATGTTTGAAAGAATGACCAAAAATGTAAAAAGAAGGGTAAACTATACATTGATGATCACTAAATGAGAAAAGAGGATCGCCAAGTGAGCACGACCCCGCCTAAAATGACAGTGCACAACATTGTGTCTATCGAGACAAGTCGCCAATCTCCAAAGGAGAAGGCGATGCGCCAAATGAAAAAGGCGACCTTGCTGATCATCGCTGAAAATGACAGTGTAAGGAGAAAAATTGAAGGCTTGAAAGGCGAACCAAGGTGGTACTCGGCGATGCGTCGAACGTGAAAGGCAGACTCAAACGAGTTCGCCAACTGAGGTTCAAACACCTAAATCCTAGAGTAATAAAAGGCTAGCTGAATCTCGATTGGCGATTCACTGAAGGAGTTTAGCGAGCCCAACAAATGTCGCCGGTGACATGCGCATTGAGTTTTTTGACCAAATTTTGGGAAACTATAAATAGCCCAAGGGAGAGTTTTTTTAAGAGTGGAGATTATTTTTGAGAGTTCTAAATATTGGGAGTTTTCACAGAAACACTTAACTTTGTGAAGAACACCTTCTAGCTTTTGGGGTTCCTAACTTTGCTCTTGAATTTGACAAATTGAAGTTGAATCCAAAGTGAGTTTGCTTGTAATTGCTTAATTTCATGTTACCATGACTGCTCTCATGGAAGGTATAATTTCTTTACTTTTTGTGATGGGTGATTAAAATCCAAAGATCTAGGGGTGCAATTATGGGGTTGGGTGTTGATTTAATGTAATGGGTATTGTGTTATGCTCTGTTTTGTTGTTGTTCATACATGAATTTGAGCTAATTAGCATGAGGTTAATTTATGGGTTAATGTTGCAAACATAATTGCTACTTCCAATCTCTGGTCGATGCTCAAAAGAGATTGATCGAAGTGGGTAATTAGTCCAATACTAACAATTTAGGTTTGATGTCTATAACTTACTTGAAAATAGAGTTTATGGGTCAGATCTATTTTCCCTATTTCTGCATCGAAAGAGAGAATAGAGTAAGATATTGGGTTGTTTAGATTGGTAGATAGATGAGACCGAAATGAGATTCTATGCAATGCTATGAGATCGAAAGATTAGTGTCATTGAAGATGACTTAGCCTATTCATGGATGTTCATCACTATAGAGCATCATAATTACCCCTATGTGTCATTGATTTCCAATCCCTGCACCCCTAGATTGCTTGTTAAATCTTGAGATTTCCATAATTTTAGCTTAATTGTGACTATTGATAACCAAAACATTTTATTAAATTGGTGGAGTCATCCACCACTTGTTTTTACTATTGCAAATGAACGATTTTACAATCCAAATTTCTTGATAAGAATTCTCTACGATATACAATTCCCTATGGGATTCGATTCGACCCCAAATTTTTGTTGGGTTTTATTTACTACGACCGCTGTTTCTTTTAATTAGTTTGAAAGAGGACATTTGAGCATTATCTGAGGTGGCACCGCTGCCGGGGAGTGGTGGTTGAGAATTCTAATTGAGAAATTAGTTTGTAATTTTATTTAGTTATTTTGTGTTGTTGTTGGATGATTTGCAAGTCTAATACAATTAGTGACCATGGTAGTGACAACGATAGTCACTATGGTCAAAATGATAATATGAGTGATTTGGATGATATGCATGTGAATATTTTTCAAACCACGGAAGCCATCCAGATACCTCCCATAGTCGGAAGGCTTGTGTTTCACGTAACCAGAACAATGCTACAATTTCTCCAACTAAGAGGAATGTTTGGGGTTCTAGCTCATAAAGATCCCTATGAACACCTTAGGAATTTTGTGGAGGTGTGCAGACCATTTGTGTTCAAGAACATCTCCCAAAAGTCCGTGAGGTTGAGGCTATTCTCATTCTCTTTGACTGGTGAAGCTTTAAGGTGGTTGGCAGAATTACCAAATAACTCTATCACTTCTTAGGAACAATTAACTGATGCTTTCTTGGAGAGGTTCTTTCCCCCGTCAAAGATGGTGAAGCTTAGAGCCCAAATCCAAAATTTCAAGCGCATTGGACGTGAACCTCTACATGAAACTTGGTTGTGGTTCAAGAAAATACTGTTGCAATGTCCAATATATAGTGTTCTAAATGATTTGTTGTTGCAATACTTCTATTGCAACCTGTATTTAGTCAATAAAGGTGTGGCTGATCAACTAGTCCAAAGAGGATTAATGAGACAATCATATGATGTGGCTGCTTTGTTGCTTGATGACATGACCAAAGTAAACCGAGCATGGCAGACTAGAGAGGATCATGCGCCTACTCTACAACTGGGCATGAGCAAAGAACAAATTGAGAAGGACCATGAAAGAGATGAAAACATGGCCAACATGATGACCCAACTTGATTTGTTGTCTAAACATGTCATGGGAGGTGGACTTAAGTCGGCAAATGCGGTTGGAACCAACAGTGGGCAGTGCTTGAGTGATGCCAATTTTGAGGCATTATACAATGAAGAAGTTCAGTATTTGGGAAACCAAATGGAGGGTTCTCACACAAACTATCAACGAAAAGGTCGAAACTAAGGTTTGAGCAAGGATCGAGAGAATGTTGGAAAGATTGGTGAGGTGGAAATTTGAGTGATATAAAGGCTAACAAAGATAGATATGTTCCTCCCAATGATCGTCAATGACCAAAAGACCCAGATGGGAAAGAAGGAAGCCGAATCGAAGAGACGCTTACAAAGATCTTCAATATGGTTGAAGGATCCAACAAAGCGTTGAATGACTTGAAAAATGACTTCTCCACTTTATGTCAAACAGTGACCTCTCATTCAGTATCTATCAAATGACTGGAGACCCAATTGTGCCAGATATCCACTCATCTCAATCCAAGGCAAAAGAAAACGTTGCCTAGTGACACGATCCCAAATCCTAAGAATGAATGTTGAGGAATTGAGAACTATGTCATGTTACAACATTAAATAAGGCACTTGGGAGGCAACCCAAGTATTTACTTTTGTTTTTATTGCTTTCAATAACGTGTGTTGTGAAAGTAGGTTGGGAAGAAATTGAAAGGTTGAAAAATGGAACATTAGGTGATGCCAAAACCTAAACGGAGATCCGCCGAAGGTGTTGAGAAGACTCATTCTTGTACGCCTTCTGAGCTTGAACATGTGGAAAAGTGTACTGTCAATTTAGGCGGTCTGAGCTCCAAACGACAATCTACTGAAGTTCACTATGAGGATTCTAACAGGTCCACCGAAGTGACCTTCAAGTTTGGTATTTATTGAGGCATGTTCAATGAGCTTGAGCCCCAATTGGCTGATTCTCCAAATAAATTCGGCGATGTTAGTCGTGACCGTGAACATGCCTGATATAAAAAGGAGAAGGGTCTTTTCAAATTCAAAAATCAAACTCTTTGATATCTTCAAGCCTTTTCCTCTCCTTTCTCTTGCATTACATTATTTTCGTGACTGTGAGTTGTTAATGCGTGTGTTTTGACGTTCGAGGAGTGCTTTTGCTTGCTTTGACTGTCAACCCAACCTTATTTCCCTGTTATTCTCGAGTTGTGCTTCCTATTAAGGTTGGTTTTCGATTTTTGTTGAGAATTTTGAGCTTTAAATTGCAATGTGGGCATGGGCTCGAAGCCATTTGTTGATTTTGATTGTCAGATTTCATTGGGTAGCCTTGTATTGTGCGGATTAAATTGTGCCCATATTCTTATTGCCTATGCTGTGCCTATAAATTGCTCTTCTTGAATGCGTTGGTTAAATTGTGAAATTGAACTGGTATATTTGATGGGTCTGAGTCTAATTTGATATGGGTAAAGTCTGAGTAACCCGACGTTGATCCGATTGTATGATTTTGCCCAATGATAGACAAAGTGATGATTTTCTTAAGAGAAAATCACCAATTTGAGCAATACTTTGCAATAGCTGGGGGGAAAATCTGAGTATCCATGAGTAGATAAGCATATAGGTGGGTTGTAATGATTTTGGGGAACTTGTGTTTGTTGCGTATGTTGTGTTTAGCTGTAGAAATTAGGCATTGGACTGAACATCTCTTGTTCGGCGGGCTTGTCTTAGCTCGCCAAAGAGGTTATGCGAATCGCTGAGTAATCTCCAACTAGGCTTCTTTAGCAAATCTGTGACCTTGGGCACTTTTCCATTTGTTGAGCGTGTCTTAGTTTGTCGAACCCACTTAGCGAATCGTCGAGTGGGAGTGGACATCGCCTTTGATGCCTGTTTCTTTTCAAATTGCATTGTCATTTTCAGCGAACTTGTCTTAGCCCGCCGAAACCAACTCGGTGAATCTCCGAGTTGGAATTGATTCTTCCCTTTCTACATGTTCCCTTTGGAAATTGCCACTATCTGATTTAGCGAGCTCACCTGAGCTTGCTTATCCTGTTAGGCGACCCGTCTTCCCATTCGGTGAGCCGTAGGGTAATTTTTGTACCGTTTTGTGAATGAGTTTGATTTAAACTAACCTTTATAGATTAAATGTTTGAATGTGTGTGCTTTGTGGGTAATGGCTATAAAAAAGGCAAACAAGTGGTGACATCAGACACTGACTCAGATAGAGACTCTCCTCCTCCTCCTCTAAAGAGGCACAAAGGTATTTCTATTAATGAGCCTTCAGAGGCCCCTCGTACTCAACAAGCCAATCCACCTACTCCTACTAGCGGGGGTAAGAAACTTAGGAAACAAATTGCCACGAAGAAGGTGAATATTCACTCCAAGCTAGTGTCACCTCCACAAGATCCAACTTCTGTCTCTCGTGTTGTATCGATCATAGCTCCAAGGGCTTAAATAGGCACAAGGCAGAAGGAAAACAAACTATTCTGGAGGAGCATTGGCTCTCAACTGATGGAGTCATGAATGACTACCCTGCTATATGGGAAGCTATAAAATTTCATAAGTTTGAGCAGTTCACAAAGCTTAGACAACCCTTTGTGCCAAAGTGTATTAGGGAGTTCTACAATGCCTATGCTAAGTCCCTCCCCAAGAAGAGAAAGGGTACTGTTTGGAAAACTTGGATAAAGTGGAAGTTCATAACGCTGAAATAACCCTTCAAAACCAAATAAAAAGGTGAGTGATCGTAGTCGGTAAAAATCCACAAAGAGTCGGGTTGAATCCCACAAGGAACGGTGTATCATAGAGAGTTCTTTATCGAGAGATTAGGATTTTAAATCAACTCATTTGGATTAGTAAGAACAAATGGATGGATAGTACCACCGACTTAATATAAAGCTTTTGTTATCAATTATCGCAATTAACCTAAGATTTAAACGAAAAAAATAATTAACAAGCAATCTATGGGTGCGGGGATTGGAAATCAATATCATATAGGAGTAAACGTGCTGCTCTATAGTGATGTTCATACATGAATAGTCTAAGTCATCTTCAATGACGCTAATCATCTTTTAATCTCAAAGCATCTATGCCTAGAATCTCCTTTCGGTCTCATCTGATGCCAATTCTTAACAACCCAATACCTTACTCTATCCCCTCTTTCAAGAATAGGGAAACTAGATCTGACCCATAATCTCTCTTTCGAGTAAGTCAAGGACATCAAACCTAAATTGCTATCATTGAACTAATTACCTACTCCAATTAATCTCTTTCAAGCATCAATTAGAGATTGGAAGTAGGAATTAAGTTTGCAACCTTAACCCTTAAGTTAACCCCATGATAATTAGACCAAACTCTTGCAAGAACAACAACAAAACAGAGCATAACACAATACCCACTACATTAAATTGACACCCAACCCCATATAGCACCCATCACAAAAAGTAAAGAAAGTATACCTTCCATGAAAGCAGCCATGGGTAACTTGAAATCAAGAAATTAAGAGTAAACTCACTTTGGATTTTACTTCAAATTATCGATTTCAAGTTTGCAATTGTAAAACCCTAAGAAGACTAGAAAAAAGTGTTCTAAAAAGTAAAATGTTCTCTCTCAATACTTTCTTCTAAACTCAGTTGTTCAACACTCTGCTCGAACTCCCTTAAAACTCTAACCATTGGGCTATTTATATTTTCCCAAAATTTGGCCCAAAAATCCACTTTGCGACCAACTCGGTGACATTAGTCGGGCTCGCCTAACTTACTCAGTGAATCTCCCTTCGTTCACCAGCTCTCCTTCGTGATGCTCTAGGCTTCAAGTGTTTGAACCTCAGTTGGCAAACTCAATTGAGCCATACTTTCTCGTTTGGTGCATCACTGAATACCACCGTAGTCCACCTTTCGAGTATTAAATCTTTGCCTTGCACACTATCAGATTAGGTGATGTGCTTTAGGGTACGCCTTTCGCATTCGGCATGTCGTCTTTTCTACTGGAGTTTGTCGCCGACCTTCTTTGGTGGTGTTGTGCACTGTCAGATTGGGTGAGGTCTTACTCAGTCGGCGATCCGCCCTTCATGCTAGGCAATCAGCAATGTTCGTTTTGCACTTCTTTTGCATTTTTGGCCATTCTTTCAAGCTTCAGTCCATGCCTTGTCCAATTGCCTTCATAACTGTAAATCATCAGCATTTGATTAGAAAAGGACAAAGTTAGGTATTGAGGACACCAATTATTGAACTAAATGGACCTTAAATGAGTTCAAATCTACCACTCATCAACACCCCGAACTTAAACTTTTGCTTGTCCTCAAGTAAATCAAGAACATAATAAGCTCAATAAGGGTGTCTACAACAGTACTCAATGAAAGTTAACATGCAAGCGCCATGGAAAGACTACTCTGAATAGCATGTTACCCTAGATCATGATAAAAAAGCTTCAAATGATGACTAGCTAGTGTTAACACAAGCTCAAGATCACTTTAGATTCTTGTCCAAAGCAAGAACATGTTTCAACAAATGCATTCAAGTGCCCTCACATCAAGAACGATTACATGCTCTCACAAAGAAAATCAACAAAGGTAATAGGAATCAAGGCAACTCTCACTCTCTTAAAGGAGAAATACATGCAAACTTTGTCCCATAGGTTTGTCCATATTTTCTAATCATCAAACAACCTGGTTCATGTAAGATCTCAAGGGTCTTTTAGGCTTGTAATGGGGCTGAGGATTAAGGAATGGTCAATTTGAATTAGTGACTTACACCCTTTTCAAAGCATTGTTGCAATCATCATCACCTCTTCTCAAGTTCTTTTCCTTCTTTCTCATTTGAGGACTCAAGTCCTGAATTTCCACTCAATTTATTTGGAACTCCCTTTTATTTCAACCACTTCTCTTTTTCATTTTCATTTTTCTAGGCTATCCTCATCAAATTGATGATAAATACACACTTTTTTTTATAAGGAAGACTTCCTTCTTTTTGTAAAACTTTAAGATTTGAGTCTCATTTCTTATTTTTTGCCCTTCACTTAGCTCTCATTCATCCTTTCTATCCACACCCCAACTTAGGGTTTTGGCCTAAGTTGGCTAGTCAAACATCACAATGCTTCATAAAGGATTTTAGGTGAGAAGGTAGGGGTAGTTTTGGCTCAAGAGGCTTCTTTTGGATGTCAACAAATAGGTTAGGCTCAATTGGTGCCAACATGGATTCACACCCACACAAGGTAGTCACTATAGGATTTATGTCAAATTTGGCTCCCTCATTGAATTTTCGACCATGATCATGTCCCATATTCACCAAGAGACAACCAATTGAACTAACAAGGCAAATTCTAGGACTCCACATGCATGTTTTCAAGTAAATCTCACCACACATGATACTTCTAAATACACTCATCTAGCACATCCGAAAAAATTAAAAGCATATGTGCGATGTTCAATGCAAGGCTCACATCCAAACGAAGCTAGTCAACATAACATTCAAAGAGATTGCTCAAAAGGTGTAACCACATCGATTCTCTCTCGTAACACCAACACTACGCATAATGGTCATCATGAGTACTCTTTAGGACATCGATATTGACCAAAATCAATTCTCAAATTGTTATCAATGAAAACATCAAGCATTTTACGATTTGGACTCATGGGGGGTTGCATTCATTAAGAGAGAACAAAAATAAAAGTAAAGAGACACACTTTACCAAAACAGAAGTACTCCAATATAAATAAAACATTAACTACAAAAGTTCAAAATACGAAATAACAAAATACAAGCAAAAGGGGAATATTGGCACGAAGGTCCTCACCCTACCAAAAACAAAAACCAGTCTCCTCAATGCAAAATGAATGAAATACTGGGAGGATGAGACATAGGATCCCCCTAACAGGCTATGCCTTTGGAGCACTCTCATCTGGAGTCTCTAGTGGAGAAGCCTCAAGTGGGGCATCTATGCCCGACATAGGATCATAGGAGGCAACAAGGACAACTCGACTTGGGCATCATTGCCCGTCTCACTAATGGAAAGTGTGGGGGAGTCTGGAGTGACTCCATTGGACCCAACAACTGAAGTCTCTTGGAGAGACCTCTCTGGGGTAGCCTGAATGATAATCTCATCGGTCTCATGTAGCTCTGCCAGGGTCTCAGCAATCCCATGCTTATCCTCTCTAAGCCCCTCCTCATCGGTCTCCTCAGCCAACTCCTCATCCATAGCATCCTCATCTACAACGACCTCAGGTACAAAAGAGGAAGGTGCAACATTGGGAATCTCAGGTGCAGGAGCAGCAACAACTGAAAGGGAAACATCTCCCCAGAGTGTAGAGATGTCCATGGACTGAATCTGGACCACCTCAGCCCTCAACGTGGAACCCTCAACCCTAAGGGTGTCCAAAGTACTAGAACTACCCACAGTCTTCTCCAACACCTCTATCCTTGCAGCTAACTCATCTATTCTCAAATTATAGCCCTCAATTGTCTTCTCACACTTTACGCACTCGCTCAGACAGAGAAGCCAAGGCATTCTTGATAGCCTGGTCAAAGAGCGTGGGCAAGTTCTTCTCAAACCTGGCAACTCTAACATTTGCTGACCGCGCAAGACTTCCCATCTGGTATATTAGTGCCTGGGTCAAAGGAGGATGGGCCACCAGAGAGGGGGGAGGCCTCACACTAGCAGTGGATACCATAAGACCAACATCAGATGAGGGAGTAGGAATACCTACCTATTCTACAAAAGGAGCAGGTGTGCTGGTCTCTGGAGTCAAGGTCGATGGGTCAACCAATGAAGTAGAGTCTGGTGGTGGCAAATTCCTCCTAGCTGCATCATCTCTAAGAAATTCAGCCTCGATCCTTCGAATATCACTAGAGGAGACTAGCGTGATCCTGATATCAGTTGTTACTGGAAAGGGGACTCCACATTTCTTGCATAGCTGGGTAATGAGTACCAAAAATGGAAGAGAGGTCTGCTCATGTCTGGCTCGTAGTAATATCTCTTCCACATCAATTTTCTCCGTCTCAATGATAGAACCCACTAATACGACCTTTAGATGCCTGAGTATAGACTAATTTTGGGATGACATCACATTGCTACTAATAAATCTAAACCAGTACCTCGCCACTATGCTTATGTCCTTCTTTTCTATTTTAGCACCTTTAGCCATCCAAGACGATGCAAATTCACTAGATATTAGAGGGGCAAACCAGTCTTAACCTGATCCAAATGTGTAGCCATCCGGGTCTTATATTCGTCAATCAGATTGTTCGGGGTGCCCAATGCTTCATTAATCACAATGCTATGACACTGCACCATATTTCCTCAGACTCTTATTTCATCCACTGTCTTCTTGAAAGTCCATTTACCCTTTTTTGGTAATGCCTTTGCATAGACATTGTAGAACTCTCGTACCCTCTTGGGTATGTATGGTTGCCTGACTCTTGTGAACTGTTCCAGGTTGTGGAATTTAATTGTTCTCCATATTTTGGGGTATTTACTCATAAACCCATCAGTGGAAACTCGACGCTCCTCCAAAATTGTGAGTTCCCCATCCACCTTGAGACTGTTCAAAGCTCTTGTAGCTATAATCGGGAGAACACACAAAGCAGGGTTGGAGTCTTGAGCCAGTGACACCAACTTTGAACGGATATTCACTTGCTTCTTAAAAAATATGCTTCTGTTCCTTTTTACCCCACTTGTAGGTATCTGAGGGTTGGTTCTGAGTGTTTGAAGCCTCAGAAGGCTCATTGATTGAGAGACCCTTTTGTTTCTTTTGAGGAGGAGGAGGCGGATAAGACTCCCTATCTGGCTTAGTGTCGGAGTGGACCACATTCTTACCATTTGTTCTCGTCATCTCCTGATATGTACACATTAATGCACAATATTCCTGAAGGTTAGTTAAAATCGAAAGCAGTTTGAATCAAACTTGAAAATAGTTATGAAGCTCGCCTAACATGATCAATGAGCTCCAGTGAGCTTGTTTAATTAACTAGCAACACAACTCTAAGGGATCAGGCATATAAAGCAGAGTTAATGCCAACACAATGATTCACCGAATCGGTCTCAACGGGCAAAGACAAGTCTGTCAAAACTGACCGTGCACAAGGGACAAACAGCTTCATCAAAGACGATATCCTCTCCCACTCGGCAATTCACCAAATGAGTTCAGCGGACTAAGACAAGCCCGTCGAATGGGACATTACCCAAGGCCATGCATAAACTCTAGAAGGCGAGCTGAGTCTTACTGGATGATTCACCTATCTTCCTTGGCGAGCTAAGACAAGCTCGCCAAACATGAATCTTCAGGCCAATGCCTATTTTCCAGATTCAAATCCAACATTCACAACAAATATGAGTTTCCCCCAACAATTACTATCCACCTATATGGTTTTCTACCCAGGGGTACGGAAATTTCCCCCAATTTATCACTAAGTGTTTCTCTAATTGATGATTTTCCCTTAAGAAAGTAGTCACCCTATCTATCATTGGGAAAAATCATGTAATGGGTCAAAACTGAGCTACTCAAACTTCACTCGCATTCAATTAAACACATACCCACCAATTATATTGACTCAATTTGGCATTCTAACCAACATAATCACAATTCACCATTTATATAGGCATTTACGGTCAAAATCACATGGGTACAGTTCAAATTCAACAATATGATGCTACCAAACAAAATTAAACACTTAATCTTAGTTACAAGGCTCAAGCCCACACCTTATATGCAATCTAAACTCAAAATCAATAATGAGAAGTCGAAAAACCAACCTTTTTGCCGAAAACAAACAAGAAATTTAGGAATATGGGTTGGGTTGACTCGATATCCAAACAAATGCACTCCTAGCATTTTCAACACACTCACACTAGGCACAAAATCTCTCAAAATGCACAATGTGAGAGAGGGGAAATGAAAAGGCTCTGACAATTGAAGGGTCGTGATTTTTGAATTTAAGAATAACCTTGGGTCTTTTATACCAGGCCCGTTTGATGCTCTCACTAACGTTACGGGTTCGGCGTATCGCCATATGGATCTTAAGCTCGCCAAACCTGCCTGAACAATTACCAAACCTGGAAGTTGATTAGGTGGACCCAATGGAGTCTGAAAAATGTATTTCAGTGAATCACCCTTTGGAGTTCTCATCGTCGATCTTGATAGTGCACTTTTCCATCTTTTCATACTCAAAGGGTAGATTGGAATCAATCCTCCTAGTACTTTTGGTGGATCACCCTTTGGTTATGGCCTCGCCCAATATACCTTTATCAATTTTCACTCTCTTTTCCACCTGCACTCACAACACACATTATTTGAAAGCTGTAAAAACAAAGGTAAAGACTTATGTTTTCTCCCAAGAAGTGCCTTATTTAATGTCATGGCAGGACATAGTCCTCCAACGTCAACTATCATTTTTGGGGTTCGAGATGGTATCACTAGGCAAAGTTCCCTTTTGACTTGGATTTAGATGAGTGGCAATTTAACCCTGATGGGTCTCCACCTGTTTGATCAAGACTGAATATGAAGTCACCATTTGGGTTAAAGTGGAGAAGTCATTTTTCAAGTCCATCAACACCTTATCGGATCCTTCAACCTTGCTATAGATCCTCACAAGCATGTTTTCTATCTTACTTCCTTCTAAACCAGTTGGATCTTTTGTGCATGGACGATCATGGAGGCACATATCTATCTTTGTCTACCTCCCTGTCTCTCTAATTTCCACCCCTCCAATCTTTCCAACCACTATCTCTATCCTTGTTCCAACCTTGGTTCCCACCTTGATGTTGATAATTGTTGTGAGAACCCCCTACTTGATTTCCCAAGTATTGAACCTCTTATCTATATAATGCCTCAAATTTGGCATCATCCGGACAAAACCCAATGTTTGTTCCAACCGTATTTACTAACTTAGTTCCACCTCCCATGACATATTTAGATAGCAAATAGATTTTGGTCATCATTTTGGCCATGTTTTCATCGCTTTCATGGTCCTTTTCAATTTTTTCTTTACTCAAGCTCACTTGTAGAAGGGGTGCTCGGTCTTCTATTGTGTGTCATATTCGGTTGACCTTAGTCATATCATCTAACAACAATGCCGCTACA
Organism: Solanum tuberosum; assembly: GCF_000226075.1. Lineage (NCBI taxonomy): Eukaryota > Viridiplantae > Streptophyta > Magnoliopsida > Solanales > Solanaceae > Solanum > Solanum tuberosum. The sequence goes on along the minus strand of NW_006239094.1, from coordinate 407,223 downwards.
TCATAAGGTTCTCTCATTAATTCATCATGAACCAAGTGATCATCCACACTTTTATTTACTGTATCAAGACTCCAATAAAAGTATTGTAGCAACAAATCGTCCGGAACTGTAACGACCCGAGCCTATACCCTGGAAGTTACCAACGTACTTGACCCCGAAGGGGTCTCGTACAAGCCTCTTAGCATTCATAACATTCGATACATAGAAATAGTGTGGAATTTAAAAACTTTTCTTTAAAATCCATACGATCAAAACTTTATAAAAACATTTGAAACACAGCGGAAGTCTATAGTCTCACATGGCCATCTAAACAATGTCTTGAAAACTAAAGTAGGGTCACGAACCTTTACAATTGAAAAGTCTAACAATAGTGTTTTACATGAAAGAAATAGAAACATCTAAAGCATGTGTCCTCGAACATATGAGGACATACCAATTGCCTTGGAAGAACTCAATCCAAGCACTTGGACTAGAGGGATAGCAACTCACTTGTCGGAACCTACACTTGTAGTAAAACATGAAGAAATATGGGTTAGCACAATTAAGTACTAAGTATGATAGCCATGCAAAAACATGCTTAAAACTGACATTCTGTTTGAAAGTCATGATATATGCCATTTTGAGAAAACTTCATGAACATAAGCATAAGAGGCATAATATTCCACCATAACCAACATACAAGTCATTTAACCACATTAGAACATAATCACATATAAAACATTACCTTCACATTAAGCCTTCACCCAAGTAACCCTCAAGCTATACTTTGTGCAATGTATGGATAGCGTCCCATACCACCATCCATACCAAAGTACCACCTTAAGGTCACCAAAAGTGAACTTACTATTCAACCTTTCCATCCTTACACAATACTCATACATAAGAGACATAAACATTACATTTATAAGCCATATTATCATATAAGGACCACCACCTAAAGCAACCCTAAGTCATGCTTGTGCAATGTGCAAGTAGCATCCCATACTACTACTCATACTAAGTACTCCTTTGGAGTCACCATAGGCAAGGCACATTCATACACCATACATCATAACAAGGAAGTAACTCATAATACAATCCAAGTATAGCATGCATCATCTCATTCAAGCATAAGTCACATTCTTTATTAGCTTCATTTCATTAAGAGCACCTTCATTCATTTATACATTAGATCAACATGCTTCATTAACATCATCATAAAAGCACATTCATTACACTTAACATTATAAAGGAACACACCACAACCTCTCTCAAAGCCTACTTGTGCAATGCATAGATGGCGTCCCATACCACCACCCACACTAAGTAGTGCATTCTTAAGAATCCATAGTTCATTAACATTCTTTGTGGGGGTAAGCCTTAACCGACATAGACCATGTGAGCAATTCATGGAATCCCGGTGTCACCCTCACCGGATAAGGGATTCCTACTTGCCTAAGGTAGGACCATTGATTTTAGCTTAAGTGGATCCACTAGCTAGACCTATGTGGGAACATAGTTATGAGATAGGGAGATTGCTACTAGATACCCCGTCTCAACTCACGGATGAACATCCATCTCCAGAGATTGTTACTAAATACCCGCCTCAACTCCTGGATGAGCATCCATCTCAATTCATATCCTCTCGGTGCTTAGCATTATTCCCCATGGAGTACTTAACATTTATTATTATGGGATAAGAGATTGTTGCTAGATACCCCGCCTCAACTCCTGGATGAGTATCCATCTCAAACCCAACATTCATTCATTACATAGCTCATAGATTCAAAGATGAGAATATAATTTCACCTAAGAACCCCCTTATTGTGAGAAATCCTTTCACAACAAGTCATTATCATTCATTAGAGTACAATTGAGAATAGCCTTTCAATCAACCCATCATCATTAACATAATCATAGAAACTTCATTCATTAGTCATTCATTAGTGTGTGTGAGTATGTGAGAATAACCTTTCACATAGAACCTCATCATTCATAAGTGTTAATAGAGAATAAGACTTCATTCATAACACTATCACATTCTAAACATGACCATAACAGCTTCATAGAGATCACACACATATAATTCTCATTATAATCATACATTAATCATTCATACTTTGCCTCTCAAGGACATGATCACAATATACATAGTAATTAAACACCTCCACCTTTCAAATGGATCAATAGCCCAAACACAATTCTACTTCAACATGTAATTTAGTAATAACTTGCCCTTTCAAGGCCATGAATATCAAATCACCAACACACCAAAAATTTACTACAATTAATGCATGGATAATGATACAATACAATAACCCAAAGAAATTTAGACATATTCCATTCATAAACTTTCATAATCATCAAACCCACTTCATAAAGGCACAATTTATGAATTGAGAGAATTCATGGGTTCATAGAGTATTTTCATCGTAAATCATCAATTAAACACTAATACAATCATAATATGTCATTAATAACCATTTGAAAATGTTTGATGAAAGAACCCATGAGATTGAGTAAAACCCTAGGCTTTTGATAACTTGAAATCACCTTGAAATTGGCTCCTTGAATGAAAAGTTAAACAAGGATGAAGACTACCATACCTTGCTATTGATTTCCCACAAAATTTGAGGAAGAAACACCTTGAATCCACAAACCCTAGCTTCAATGGCTCCTTTTTTCTTCCTTGAGTTTAGACAGAGAATTTTTAAAAGAAGGAACTCTTTGTTTTGATTTGGGGAAATAAGGAGTAAATGACTTGTTTTAGGACTTAAAACTATATATACTAGTGATATAAACCATTTAAAATCAACCCCACATAATAATTAATAAAAGGGAAATTACTTAAAAACCCCCAACTTGGGCAACCCCGTCAGGGACCACACTCACTTGTACGGTCCGTGAAGGGGGACCACGGCCCAAGGTGGCACCTGTGGTCCTCTAGGAAGTAGTTCCCTTTCACTTGGAAAGCCTTCATGAGGCCAAGGCATCTTCACGGCCACTTCTACGGACCGTGGTCAAGACCACTGGCTGTGAAGTGGCTCGTGGACTTGGGGTAGTAGCTTGGCCTCAATTCCTTGCCTCCCACTAAACTAAGTCACCTTCACAGACACTTCTACAGACCGTGGTCAATACCACTGGCCGTGAAGTGGGTCGTGGACTTGGGGCAGTGCTTGGCCAAGGTTGAGCAGCTTTGGCCTTTGGTTTAGGCCTTGCCCCCTTGGCTTGGCACTTTCCCTTGCAACCCTCAATACAAACCTAAAAAGGATTTTCAACTAAGGAGTCTAACACGTACCTTGACGTTGACCCCGACGATTATGCTCTAGTTCAACCTACCATTTTCCGAGTCGTTATAGGAACGCTATGCGTTGGACATTGTAAGAGTAACTTCTCAAACCTTAGCCATGTTTCATGCAATGGCTCCCCTCCAAGACTTTGGAAATTCCGTATTCAGAGATGAAGTTAAACCATCTTTGAGGGTGGGAAGAATCATTCAAAGAACACCTTTTTTAGTTCATCCCACGAAGTAATATAATCAGGTGTGTGTACCCTTTATGTTCAAGAATATCTCCCCCAGTTGGAGAACTTGATTCAGTCATCCTTTCTCATTCAACGCATCACTGAATACCACCGTAGTCTACCTTTCGAGCATTAAATATTTTCCTTGCATACTGTTAGATTAGGGGATATGCTTTAGGTCCGCCTTTCGCATTCTACAAGTCACCTTTTCTATAGGAGTTCGCCAACCCTTGTGGACAAAAGTGCTATGCACTATTAGATTGGGTACGGTCTTACTCAGTCGGCGATCCGCCCTTCATGCTAGGCAATCAACAATATTCGTTTTGCACTTATTTTGCATTTTTGGCCATTCTTTCAAGTTCCAGTCCATGCCTTTGACAATTGCCTTCATAACTTCAAATAATCAACATTTGATTAGAAAAGGACAAAATTAGGTATTGAGGAACCAATTATTGACCTAAATGCAACTTAAATGAGTGCAAATCTACCACTCATTAGAAGTGCCAGGAAATATGGTTTAGTTTCATGCGGGTGAGGTTAACACAATACTACGCACCCCTTCTACTCATGCTAATACCTGCCACATCCGGATGCATCGGGATATTGATGCCTTGAAGGGATGGTTAGCCCCATGGATATGTGATGATTCTTCTCCTTCTTGGATGGCTGAAGGTGCGAGGATAGAGAAAAAGGACCTTAACATTATGGCTTGGTATTGGTTTTGGATTATAAGCAAAAACATCATGCCATATGATCTTAGGCATATTTATATGCCTAAGTTGACAATAATTTCCCATAAGTCAATTAGATTGAAAGATGATCTCTAGTCATTAGCTTAATTTTTGGTGTAAATTGGAATGATTGTACACTTACACACATGATTAGTTGTTTCAGGAACTCTCAAGGGAATTAGAGTCAACTTGAAGAAAAAAGACGTAAAAGAGCATGAAAAGCGGCCAAGGATGAAGACGCCAGGGCCAGGCGCACTGCTAGGCGCGACGCGCCTGGGACAAATATTCAGAGACGCCTCTCAGGCACGCTGAGAGGCGCGCCGCGCCAAGGAGGAAACTTTAGAGGCCAGTTTCAGGCGCGATGCTAGGTGCGGCGCCCCACCATGATGCCGACTTTTCCAGCGAAAATACAACTAAATAAGACTCCTTGTTGGTTGAGGATTGGGTTTTAGTTTTTCTAATTATTATAAATAGACCTATAGGGTTCATTAGTAAGGGGTCGACTTTTGATTTAGTGTGTAAGAGCAAGAATTCAAGTTTGTAATAGGTTTTAATCCTTTAACTCTTCTAATTTCTAAAAATTGCATGAACTATTATATTTTCTTATTTTCTAATAGCATGAGTAGTTGAACGCCCTAGTTCTGGGGCTGTAGCTATGAATGGATTGTTGTTATTTATGGCGTTATGAATTAATTTTTGGTTGTCATTATAAGTTACTTCTATATTCTTGTTTTAGTATTTCTTGACTGGCCATCTAGAGATGAATCTATTGTTTAACCTTAAAATTGGGAGAGGAGAGGTTAAATAGACTAGAGGATATAGAGAGCTTGATCGACCCGTTAAGTCGAGGTGATTTGTGTTTAGGAGTGAAGCCCGGACGAACAACTCGCTTGGTTACGAAATAGGATGAAAAATAAATGCTCGCCAATTAGTCTATTTATCCCCGCTCAACGATGTAGTGAGGTAGCTAATTGGGGGTAGGCGACGAGAGGTGTATAGCCCGACTCATATAATTAACCTTATAAACCAGTAACTTGACAACTGAAATTAGTTCTAGGCCGATAATAAGATAAATGATATTCAATATATGCTGCAGCCCTGGAATTGCTTTTAACTTGATTGAAACATAATATTAAAGTCGTTCATAATTAGTTACTTTCATTTAGTTCATAAATAGTAGTAGTCAACAATAAGTCATCAATTCTTGAAAAGGTTACTTTTACTTGTAGAATTAAGTGTTAAATATAAATTAATCATAAGTCCCTTGGGAACGATAACTCGTTTCTTAAAGAATCTATATTACTTGCGCGACCACGTACACTTGAGTGTATACTGGGGAGCAACAAGTTTTTGGCGCCGCTGCTGGGTACTTAGAAGTTGATTTATATTCAATATTCTTAAGTCTACACTTAATATATTCAGATATTAATTACTTGATCTTAGCTTGTGTATTGCAGATACTTGATTTTCAGGTCTGTCTCGGAAAGGAGATCTTGTCGAACCTTACGACGAACCGGAAAGAGTTTTATGCCAGCGCAGAAAAATGAACCAGGGACGACAAGGAGAATTGAGGTTAGGTATTCCGAGAAACTTTGATGATGATAATCAAGACAACGTGAATAACCCGGAAAACATGAATAACCCAAGGAACCCGAATAACCAAGGAGGACCGCCTGTTGTTCCTGCAAGACCAGTCCGAGATGTGGCAGTCCCACTCACAGCCAACTTGGCATCCAATATTAGAAAACCTCCACCGGGGGTAAATTTGAACTAAAGCAGAGCATGGTACAGATACTCCATACTAATGGGCAATTCACTGGTCTCCCCTATGAGGATCCTTAAGTCCATCTTAGGACTTTCATAGACATCACCAATACAGACATCCCAATTGGAGTCTCATCAGACTATGTAAGGTTGACTTTGTTCCCATACTCATTGTTAGGAGCTGCAAGACGTTGGTTAGACTGTGAGCCACCAAACTCCATCACCACTTGGGATGATCTAGCAAAGAAGTTCCTGAGTAGATTTTTTCCATCCAAGAAAACCGCGAAGTTGAGGGGGGAGATAATAAACTTTGTTCAAAAGCAAGGGGAGGACATGTACCAAGCATGGCACGTTTCAAACAAATGTTGATTTCTTCCCCACACCACATGCAAACCAATGAGGTACTTGCTCACACTTTCTTTGAGGGTTTAGACTATAATGCTCGTTCTCTCCTTAATAGTTCAGCAGGTGGACATGCCCTATCCATAATGAGTGAAGATTTCTTCGCTTTACTCGATAAACTTTCTAAAGGGAACCAAGGGTATGAGGGGGAAATGTCTAGAACCGCAATCCAAAAGGCTGTAGGAATCTTAGATGTAGACCAAGCTACTGCCATAAATGCCAAATTAGATGCAATGCAACATAAAATTACATTGCAATTTAAACAAATAGCTCTAAATCAGGCTCCGATAAACGTAGTACAACAGACAACAAATTGGTGTGAGGTATGTGGTAGTGGAACTCATGAAACCGAGAAATGTGAGGCAAACCCGAATTCCGTAAACTATGTGGGTAATGCACAAAGGGGTGGAGTGCAACAAAATTATGGTAATACTTACAACCCTAGTTGGAAGAACCATCCTAACTTCTCATGGGGTGGAAACCAAAACCAAAATCAGGCATAAGGGGTTGACCAATACCGCTCTCAAGGGGCTTAGCAACAATACTACAATCCTAACCAAAGCTCAAATTCTAGTGCACCAAAAGAGGGGGATGACCAATGAAGAGCTACTCCAAAAGCTCATGACTGAAATAGGGACCAAATTAAATGCTAGAGTAGATAAGCAAGATGAGAACATTAGAAACATCCAGATGTCCCAAATGAGTTTAGAGAAACAAGTTGCACAAGTGGCTAATTCTTTGAACTTGCGCCCCCAACGGTGGGCTTCCCGGTGATACTGAGCCCAATCCAAAGCAATTGCATGCGGTAAGTACTAGAAGTGGGCTGCAATTAGAGGAACTAGCTCCAAAGAAGAGAGACACTGAGGTAAGTAATAAAGAAAAGAAGGTGGATGAGGTAGTAAAAAGCTCCAATGTTGAGGTACCCGTTCCTCAAAAGAAATTACCACCTCCATTTCCACAAAGGCTCAAAAAGCAGAATAAGGATGAATGCTTCAGTAAGTTTCTCTCTCTCCTTAAATAGGTTCACATTAATCTATCTCTGGTTGAAATTTTACAGGGAATCCCTAAGTATGCTAAATACGTGAAGGACATTGTGGCTAGCAAGAGGAGGCTCACAGAATATGAAACTGTGGCACTTACTGAGGAGTGCAACTCAAGGATTCAAAACAGACTGCCCAAAAAGTTAAAAGATCCAGGTAGTTTTACTGTGCAGATTACAATTGGGCAAATTGTTTATGCCCAGGGGTTGTGTGATTTGGGGGCAAGTATAAATTTGATACCCTTATCTTTGTATCTAAAGCTTGGGTTGGGTAGTCCAAAACGAACCACTGTTATTCTTCAGCTTGCTGATAGATCCATTGCTAGACCAGAAGGGGTGGTAGAAGATGTGTTATTGCAAGTAGGTTCATTGATTTTTTCGGTAGATTTTGTGGACTTAGACTTTGAACCCGATCCTGAAGTTCCATTCATTTTGGGACGTCCCTTTTTGGCCACGGGTAGGGCATTGATTGATGTAGCAACTGGTTAATTAACCATGAGGGCACATGATAAGGTAGAGGTATTTGATGTTTACCGCTCTCTAAAATTGCCTTCTATTTATGAAGAGTTGTCTGCTATTACTGTGGTTGATCGCATAGTAGAGTCACATTTAGTTGTGCCCGAAGACCCCTTAGAAAGAGTGTTAATAGGTCATAAGAGAGATGAAAACACTAAGGCTCAAGAGATAGAAACATGTTTGAATCTGGCACTTGTGGAGCCTCACAAGCGGAGAGTGGAACCATTAGAGCGTAAGTTAGGGCCACCACCCAAACCCTCCATTCAGGAAACCCCAAAGTTGGAACTGAAAACACTACCGTCTCACCTCAGGTATGCATTTTTGGGTACTAATGAAACTTTGTTGTTATACTTTCTACAGAGTTGTCTGAATTTCAGGTTGGAGCAGCATTGCGGATTCTAAAGCGGAGAAAGAAAGCTATTGGATGGCAGATGGCTGACATCCATGGGATTAGTCCAGCGTTATGTATGCACAAAATCTACATGGAAGAGGATCACAAACCAAGTGCACAACATCAACGTCGACTAAATCCTTTGATGAAAGAAGTGGTGAGAAAAGAGGTAATAAAGTGGTTAGATGCTGGAATTGTGTACCCAATCTTTGATAGTAAGTGGGTAAGTTAGGTACAATGTGTTCCCAAGAAGGGAGGTATGACAGTGGTAAGGAACGATGGATTACCAGAAACTAAATGATGCTACCCAAAAAGATCACTACCCCGTTCCCTTCATTGACCAGATGCTTGACCGACTAGCAGGGCAGGAGTACTATTGTTTCTTAGATGGGTATTCCAGTTACAACTAGATCCTGATTGCACCCGAGGATCAGGAAAAGACCACATTCACTTATCCTTATGGTACCTATGCTTTCAAACGCATGCCATTCGGACTTTGCAATGCACCGAAGACTTTTCAAAGGTGTATGATGGCCATTTTTCATGATATGGTGGAAGACTTTGTCTAGGTGTTCATGGACGATTTTTCCGTCTTTGGGAAGTCTTTTGAGGTATGTCTCCGAAATCTTGATAAAGTACTTGCTAGATGTGAGGACACTTAGTTCTAAACTGGGAAAAATGTCATTTTTTGGTAAGAGAGGGGATAGTGTTGGGACACAAGGTGTCTAAATCTGGTTTGGAGGTAAGGCTAAGGTAGAAGTTATTGAGAAATTTCCCCCTCCCATTTCTGTAAAAGGTGTGCGAAGTTTTCTGGGTCATGCAGGTTTTTACAGGCAATTCATCAAGGATTTTTCCAAGATTGCAAGACCTATGTGCAGTCTCTTGGAGAATGTGGTGAAGTTTAACTTTGATGAGATGTGCTTCAAAGCTTTTGAGATGTGGAAGAGGAACTTAATTGAAGCTCCCATCTTAATTGCTCCTGATTGGGAATTACCATTTGAACTCATG